>NC_081385.1:10310140-10505140 GCF_030684315.1 Stegostoma tigrinum | reverse complement strand
CCAGCTGGAGGAGTGATCTAGCCTGTATGATTGTCTCTGTAGGATCACGAGGACTGGGTTCAAGCCCCACCAGTCTCAGAAATGTGAAATAGTATCTCAGAGTAGATTGATGAGGAAAATATCTAGGGCAAGGAGGTGGGTAACATGTCGGGACAAGCAAAGATTATGGTCTGTCTGGAGTGTCTCTCACACTACATGAAGTGAAATCAGTGGAATGTGGGATTGGACTTGTCTGCTTACTCTTAGAGAATGCCTTCGGTAAAGATCAATGCTTTCACCGGCCACTTGGGGATAGCAGGCACTTGCAAAGACAATCGTTCAAACTCGTTTTATCTCTTTCCCAGTATCATTCAAGGTGAAGAAATGAGTGGGTGAAGAATGTGGAGGAAAAAGTGAGGACAAATGCAGGCTTCTGCAGGAACTGGCTTTATTCCACCCATTCAAGCCCATTGAGCTGTCGGATGGATTAGCAGTCAAAGCTTCACCCTGTTAGTTTCATACTGGCAGTGCCCCCCTGTTCCCCAACTACAGAGTGTTTCCTCATTCAGGGCACCTGTGCTAGAAGGCCTCACTATCTCAATGCCAGGTGAACTCTCGAGTTTCATTGGAACATACTGAAACTGCCAGAGGCCAAGAGCATCTCATTGCTTCACCATCACAGAGTTTCTGAGCTCAACCAGCAGCAACAATGGACCAAAGCATCAACTGCAGTGCTCAAGCCTCCTGTCAATGCATTTGGGTGGCTGGTTCAATAAACAGGAGGAAATGGCCAAGAAGGTTTGTGTCTTCTCTTTTTTCCCTCCACGTGAATTGCTTCTAACGAAGCGTTTGTTAATTCCTTTGTTTTCTATCTAGCACCGATTGTATGTCTCTGGGCTCGAATGAAAAGAAGAAATGCCAATTCCAAACTATAAATACTTCTGTGACTACATACTTTCTGTGTGGTTAACATGATTATTTACATGAGAAAAATAAGAACTGGAATACAAGTCATTTAGGATAGACTTATCATAGAGTCCCTACAGTGCAGATAGAAGCCACTCAGCCCATAGGGTCTGCACTGACCCTCCAAAAAGCATCCCACCTCTACCTATCCCAGTAACCCCTTAGCATGGAACATTGTCACAGAGTGAGTAGCCAATTTCAACCCACAGTCTATTGGCTACACTTCAAGTAGCAGGTGAGATACCCCTGCCAGGCCTCAGTCTCTGCTCACTCCTAGATGTTACACACCTTCTTGCCCTAGATATTTTACCTGACGCTGAGATTCCCTTTTTTTTCTGTGTGTGGGAGAGTGAATGCTGCGTAGTCACATAGTGACAATGGGAGGGACAAAAGGGTGGGAACAGGTTTAAGTGTGAAATAGAGAGGCTGGAGTCATGGAGATTTTACTGCATGGTAAGAGGTCCTTTGGCCCATCGTGGCTGTGCTGGTCATCAAACATCCATCTATTGTCACCAAATTCCGTAAGGCTGTATTCACAAGATTGGGTAAGCCCGAGTCGGGGGCGAGTTTAAGAAATTGACGTCAGCCGCTGTGGGAATTGAAACTAGGCCGTTGATATCAGTCTGCATCGCAAAACGGCGGATAGACAACTGAACTAACCGATCCTCCCCGTCTGGTAGATCCCGAGACACACAAGTAAAACAAAATAAAAATAATCATCAAGCCTGGTGCTAATGCAGGGAGAGATCAAGAAAGGATTGGGGCGCAGCTAAAACAAGATAAGAAAGAAGATTGGCAAAAATAATAGAGATAAATAAAGCAAAATTAGACATAGATTTTCTGAAGAAGGGTTCCGACCCGAAACGTCAAGCTTTCCTGCTCCTCTGATGCGGCTCGGCCGGCTGTGTTCATCCAGCTCTACAGCTTGTTATCTCAGATTCTTCAGCATCTGCAGTTCCTACTATCTCTTCGACACAGATTATCTGATTTGTTTCGTATTTTCATTAATTCAAGATGTAGAGATATAAGCAAATGCACGACAGAATGTTTTTAATTCACTTCCGTTACTCTGAAAAAGCAAACGTGATTATTCACTGCAAACAAAAGTAAAATCTTGAGATAAGTAAACACCAGAACAAAATAAGGCTTCGCAGTTGGCACATGACAAGTGGAGAGGGTACACAGCAGGATTTCCAGATTCACTGGTCAGAACGATCCTCCCGTTCCGTTTTATTTCATTTTTCCCGAATCTTCATCAACGCTATTACTCTCTGTTGTCAAGAGGTGACGCCAAACTCGTGTCTGAAACCTTGTTATCTCGTGTCATAAACATGCTTTCACTTAGAAACTCTTCAGCTCATCTCGGCTTCGACACTATGTGATTTACAGTACCTGACAGCTCCGATCCTGACATTTCGGACCACTACCTTTCAAAGAGCGAATGGCCGCTTCTCTACCCTTCTGTTTCAAGATGTACCGTAAAACCTACCTCGTGCCGCCGATGTTTTAGTCATCGGTCTCGGTTATCAGATCTTTGGTCATTGACCAAATATTGCCTCATGGCCACCCTGAAGCGCTTTGGAAATCTCCACCACGTCGAAGGTGCTATACAAATGCCAGTTCACATTAATGGGCCAGAAATGTGAAACAGACTATAGTCAGAAACGTAAAGAAAAGCAAAAGGTTTGAAAAATGATTCTTTCTGAAGATAACTGCCTCTATGGTAGGAGATATCATGCACTCATCAGGGAACCGTGGCTGGTTAAAACAGTCTGTCGTTGGCAAAAATGCGCTGTTCACTTGATTAGTTTTGACAGCAAGTCAAACCGGCTGCGATTCCCTGGTCGGTGCAAGATATCTCCAGCTGCAGTAATCTTCAGAGAGCTTTAACAATTCATAGATACATGTTCAAGGTGCAATCTACTGAACTCCATTCATGTTTCTCAGATCAGTGCGAGGTGCCTTTTTTAAAAAACAAAACATGCATGCCGTTATTTTTGAGGGCTCTGCGTGAATCAGTGTGCACCAACTGAATAGGCGCTGCCTTCTGAATCCTAACTAATTCGCCGTATAAAAATATTCTTGTCTCTCCTCCTTGAATCGCTTTGAAGCCGTGTCCCTTCGATCATTGGAACCCACTTCTCTTTATGAACGAATCTAAACCCTTCACGACTTTGAACATCTTTCGAAGCCGTCCTGTTAATCCGTCACTCCCTAAGGAGTACGACTCCAGATTTTTCAGTCTATCACCCTCCAGCCCATCAGCCCTGGAAACATTCCAGTAAATCGCTTCTGTAACTCTCCTCAAAGTCTTCACATCCTTCCTAGCGTCTGGTGCCAGGCATTAGTCACAGCTCAGGCCCAACAGGGCTTTCGATTCATTTTGCATAACCGCTATTTCCTCACTGTACCAGTGCACCTCTAATGATGAAACCCTGTTAGAACTCAGCGGGAGTCTTGCACATGCTGAGTTGGCCCGGATAATGGAGATGAAATCGGGCTATTTAAATGCGACGATACCATTTTTTCTATTCATTTTGTTGGAAATGGGCGCCCCTGACTGGCCAGCATTTCTTGACCATCCCTAGTTGCCCTTGAGAAGGTGATGGTGAGCTGCCTTCTTGAACCGCTACAGTTCTCCTGCTATTGACCCACAATGCTATTAAGAGAGGGAATTCCAGGGTTTTGACCCAGCAACAACGAAGGAAAAGCGAAATATTTCCAAGTCGGGATGGTCACTGACTTGGAGGAGAACTTGGAGGTGGTGTTGTTCCCATATATCTGCTGTTTCTGTCCTTCTACAGGGAAGTGGTCGTGGGTTTGGAAGGAGCACGAAACAATAAACAAAGAACTGCGGATGCTGGAAATCTGAAACAATCACGGAAATTGCTGGGAAAACTCAGCAGGTCCGGCAGTATCTGTTCAGAGAAAGCAAAGTTAACGTTTCGAATCCGTTGACCCTTCTGAAGCGTTCTCCAGCCATTTCTGTTCTTAATACAAAGTGGAATTTAGCCCCTGCGTGGGATATTGATGTAAAACAAATATAAAATGCTTCCCCTCTCTAAAAGTGTGTGACAGACCCAGTCAGGCCCAGATCTGAGCTTTCATGTTATTGGGACAAAGAAAGCCCCGAGGGGACTTGCGGGGGAGACCAGACCAGGGGTACTATTTTAACGGAAGCACTATTTTAATCGAAGTGGTCGTCTGCGCAAGCCGGAGATGGGGAATTTCTTTCCACTCAGGGGCTGTGAATCTCTCAGAGACTGGGAGCAAGGCTGAGACATTGAATATCCTTAAGGCAGAAATTAGTTACTTGACTAACAAGAGTGTGGGACACACCGCATGGCTCACTCTATACTGTTAGTTGATGGCAAGTTAATCATAGATCATAGAATCCTTACAGTGCGGAAACAGGCCCTTCGGCCCAACAAGTCCACACCGACCCTCAGTGCATCCCACCCAGACCAAGTTGTTTGATCAATCAAGTGAAACTGAAGAAATTAGTGAGAATAAAGCGTGCATAAAACAGCCTTGAAATGTACAATCAGTGAGCTTGACAATTATGACCCATAATAAGTAAATTGCAGAATGGATATTTGAGGCAATGAGCTACTGTAGTGACCCTGTATAAAGTATTTCATCAATTATATTCAATTACATAATGTCTAACAAGGGCGACATCTCACGATAACAAGAATAAAAGAACAATGGTGTGGAGATAAGCAGGACAGTTAAGGTTAAAGTCAGGCTCAGCTCTGATCTGACTGAATGGGGGAATATGTTGGGTCTGTCGTTAATTGCCTGCTGCTAGCTCTGCATCTGATATCTGCATCTCTACCCGTCCTTTAGGCAGAATGTAGCAGCTGCCCGGTTTGTGGGCTAATCAGCACCAACCTATATTTGCATAGAACCTTTACCGTAACGAGACATCCCAAATTCTCCTGGCCCTCAAATGAAGATGGGAATCAAAGCCTCCAAAGCCCGAGGAGGTCGTAAGATGTTATTTTTCCAGTCTACCCTTTCCTCTGTCGCTAACAGTTACAATTCCTCTGCTTTGTGTTCGCTTAAATTCCTGGCCAATGACGAACGATTTGCGACAGCTGTTTTGCAGCATTTGGGACGAATAATATGTCAGTAATATCTGTGATAAAACAAAAAGAAAACTCCACGGCCCTGTTCGTTATTGTGAAGTCAGTTACAGGTCCATGAACAACCCAGATCTGACTGACGTGTTGAAGGATAGCTGCTTAACTGTGTTTCGGATCTCATATCTCCCTTCACAACTTGCCCTGGCCCGCAGTTCGTTGGTTCGGGCTCCATATTCCAGTTCTCGAATTTGCACTTTGAACAGAAAACGGAATTGTAGCAATGTCTTATGTCAAATGTTATTATTAATCGCTTAAAAGCCATTTTATATACGCAGCAGAGGGAATGGAGTGCAACTGAGTAACTTTTTGGTCCTCTTTCTGTTGAGTCTATTTTTGTACTGCCTGCTTGAAATTGCCCGGGACACCTTCCGGAGGGGTTTAGGCAGTGTTGGGTTAGGGTTTACATTCTTACTCCTGACAATCTTTGCCCAGTTTGAGCCAAGCAGCGCTCTTGGATCGATGTGACGCGGCGTGAACGCCACTTGCCATCTGTTGCTGTGTCCCCCTGGCATCCTGTTAGTTCTTGCTCACCTCTGAGTAGAACTACTCCGACCTAGTAATTTTACTCTCCTAATACCGTCGCTTTTTAACTGCCAGTTTTATTTCAATGAACCCCCTCATAAGCAACGTCAATTGATAAATAAAATGCACCGGGCGTATCTGGAAAGTGTAAAATTCTCTGACACGCACCCATATTCAATATAGATATCTTTCGCCAACCTGTTCAGATATGTTATGACAGGGGACAGGTAGAGACTTGAACGCGGGCCTCCTTGACCCAGAAGTAGGGACGCTACCACTGCACACCACAAGAGCTTGGATCTCGACGTGCAGCATTTACAAGTTATACAATGTGTATATAACAACAATCCGACGTTCCAGTGACTGCGTCGCACTCAAGAAGACCGCTCTGATATATATGGTGATGCTCTGGCCGAATATGTGATTATCTATACAACGAAACTGCGCCTTTAGA
The DNA here is from genome assembly GCF_030684315.1 of Stegostoma tigrinum. Lineage (NCBI taxonomy): Eukaryota > Metazoa > Chordata > Chondrichthyes > Orectolobiformes > Stegostomatidae > Stegostoma > Stegostoma tigrinum. Next base: position 10,499,071 of record NC_081385.1, on the reverse strand, counting down.
ACGAGAAAACGGCTCCCAAGTCGGACAGGAATTCTCCCACCTAAGGATACGGTGGGGCAGCACTGGAACGGAGGGACGGATCTAAAACTGAGTTGATAGAATTACAGAGCATGGCAAAAGTGCATTTTAAAAGCAAAATCTCAGCTACACCATTGCTGGTTGTTGGTTGCTAACTGGACTGTAAGGCTGGGATGCACACACACACACACACACTCTCTCTTTCTCGATTCGGTCTTGACAGCTTGTTACTGGCTGATTTGAATCACCTAATTAGGATCGGCGGTAAGACCGATCAGGATTTAGTTTTCAACACGTGAACTACCAAGATAGATCAACGAGAACCGATTCCGAAATGAAAAAGAGCCGTGTGAGGTTTGGGAGGGTGGAGGTGCGTTGGAATATGTCCCACTTTTACGCCCCTCCTCCCCCTATTTTGAGCCGCGGGGTGGATGATGTGACCTGAGACGGGTGGGAAGCGGTGAAGATGGAGTTTGCTGTTCCCTCTATCAGGGCGAGCCGAGGTGTCAACTTTAGTGTCACTGTAAAATTAAATGCCCATGGTACACGTCGCTGAACCGTAACCCAGCCGCAACAAATAACATGGTCAATAGTTTAGAGAGAGAGAGAAAAGAACAAAACTGTTGGGTTTTGGTGGGTACAAAGGGTTTAATTGTTTGATTATCCCACACTATTTTGAAACCGCAAGGGGAACCCAGACCTCAGCAAGCATTTAAATACGAACGAGGCCCAGAATCCCAGAAACTCCGATAGGCGTAGCCAGATGCACAGGAACAACCTTCCATTTGCTGGCTTAATGGTTTCCTCTCCCCAAAAACAGGGCTGACAATATAATGCACAACGATTTCTTTAGTTTTCCATAAAAGAATGATTACTAGCCCTTGAAATGGCTTGATCAACTCAGTCACTGACTGGTGAAAACGATTAGCTAAAGCCTGTTTCACCAATGGCAATATAGCCAATATGTAGTAGAGATAGCCTAGTGTGAATCTCAATGTTCTCTGCAGTTTTGGAAATAAGTTCTCAAGATGGTGAATAAGAAACTGGCATCGCTTAATGATTAGACTGTAACCGTCGGATGTGAATAGAAGCAGCATGTGATTGCGAAGGAATAGAAATACTTTAACAAACAGGATTGTTTATTAATTATGCACCATAACAAAATTAAAAACAATGAACAAAACACTACGACAGGGGAATCCCGCTCCTCGTGTCTAAACGGCGAAGGTCTGATGCACTGGGATGCGCTCGAAAGGCCTCGGTCGCTTGCGATTTAGTTAAACCGCCAGAAAATCAGAATGAAATAAAATCCCAAAAGATGGCCTCAAACGGGCAGGCGATATTCAAATATCACCGGATCATTACTGTAAGGAAATCTTCACTCCCTCCGTTTCGTGACAAACAATTCTTAAATCCCAGAGTTTTGTATGACTGCTACAGATGTAGAATGTAGTTGGAGATCAACCGTTTGCTGTTTTTATTCTCACTTCATGCTCAATTAAAGGACTACTCTATGCCACGCCCACAATCTGCCATGTTTGGTACCAAATCGTGGATAAATGCCACTTACCAGGATAAAACATCGATATAAAGTGCACCCAGGCCTGTAGTGCATCGCTGGCAAATGTGAATGTGGAGTTGGGAGGGCTCTGGGGTAAAAATGAGTGGGCAGGATAAAAATTATGGGCATGTTTGATTCTCTCTAGCCCCACCAGCCAAAGATTCTCAAAATCACAAAAATGTGCACAATCATGCATAAAGTTCCATACTTTACATTGTATTTCATTCCATTGGAGTCTTAAATAGATGGAAAAGCACAGTGTTTCAAAAAGAGAGCACTCTTTTTGTCTGGGCTTTGAATATTCAAATTGAAAGTATCGCGCAATCATTCATTGTCAAATCATTGGATTGTAGAGGTTTTAAAAAGGTCGGCATGAGTGCTGCAAAACTCTAAGTTATATCCCAAGGTATAGTGCAATAATTGTGATTGTGTATTGTTCAAATTTCAGTGCTGAAACCAGCACATTGCCTTAATTTTAAGAATATTGCACTCTTATCAACAAATCTGAAGAGAAAGATTCATTGCTGGGGCCATTCAAAGCATCTCTCCTGAAGCAAGCTGACAATTAGAAATCCTAGAATGTCTGGTAAGGCAGTTTGTTTTATCCCTCTTGAAGATCTTTTCGCACGAATTTTCTTGTCGTGTCTCGCTTAATTCACCTGTTTAAAAAAAAGGGAAAATCAACATTTATTGAGATACTGTTATGCAAGTGTTGAATTCCGTTATCTGCCTGTTTTCCTTCAGCACAAGACCCATCGGTTCAAATATTACATTTGAGACTTAGTCTTTTTGGGTGTAATCTGTTGTAAGCAGTCCCCAGTAATGTAAAATGAAGACCAGATATTTCCGCGGGCTGTTATTTTGTTTGTAGCACTTTATTGATCATTTATTTCCTGGCCCTTAGGCTAGGCTAGGGACTGAATATTGCTGGGAAGGGAATGGTCGAAATTGCACAGATTATAGCCAGTCTTTTCGTTGCTAAACGTTTGCTGTGTTCTGCCTAAAACTTAAACCTCATTATAAGTAGTTCATTAAGTTTTGATATCCCCCCGCCCCCCCCCCCCCACGCCTTCTCCAAAGTAAGGCGAAAAAAGGGCACGTGTTTCCATAAAGCAGAAAGTTAATGAAAGAGAAAGGAGTTTCTTCATAGCTTCCAACCTTACTTGAATGTGAGCCTGGTTATTAGTTTGTACAGTGCCATTATCCGACATCAACACTTCTGGAAAAAGTGCGATACCAGCTTGCTGTGAAACCTTCACACAGAATCCTGGCGGACAAACGTTCGCACAATACATTAAATCGTGCTCGAATTTCAAATTGCGTCAACTTTTCACTTCCACTGACTTTTTTTGTCATGTTTAAAGTGATCCTCACGCTACAGCTTTACTTTTTCAAATGCAAAATTATAGACTTTAAACGCGAGAGATCGCAGACGTGTTTGTTTTTTATATATAAAAAGCGGACAGTTGCTGTGTGAAGTTTGTGCGTCGGAGGGAGGCGCGCTTTAGTAAGATCTTGTCTGCTTCTTCTACCGCTGTGTCCGCAGGTACAACTCTGGGGACCCGTGGAAATGGCATTTTTATTTACAACAGAGTCTGCCCAGGAGTGGGAAACGGACATTTTGCAACCTATCGGCTGCTGGAAACTTAGTGAATTATTTATCTCGTTTTGATGAATAGTTTGCTCTGCACACTCGGCACTTCCGTAATCTGATACCTTTCTTCCCTCATTTTTCTTAACATAAGAAAATCGCCCATTTGAGTCCTCTTTATCACTTTTAATCACAGCCTCGAACGTTGCCCGTATATCTTGTGAAACACCTCGAGTTGGTCTAAAATTTAGCTCCCAGGCTCCGGCGGCGTCCACGATTAGGGTGGAGAGCGTATTTAAGTGAGCGCCCAGAAAATGGGATCATTCCACCCTCTTGGTTGTTTGTACAAATTCTGCCATTGTCACGCAGTCACACAAAACTCACCGACGTTATACTCCGGGCCCTGCTTGCCGGTCTCCCGGTGGCTTTAACACGCCGCTTTGGCGAACATTTCTGAATCCTTGCCCCTTCTTTTGTAAAGAAATATTCTATAGCTAAATTGAAAGCACCCCGAAACCGCGATCTTCGCGGGGATTTTTTTTTCTGTTGCAAAGGGAAACACATGCCGTAAAAGCAGTTCTATAATTTACGACTTTTATCCGCTGGTTACATTACGCGGCTCAGATTGTGCTCAGTTCTGAACCCAGAGGGTCGGGGTTTGGGAAGCGAAGGAAACAGTGAAGAAAATGGGTCTTAGTTTAAGGATAAACAACAGAGGGTGGACTGCTTCTGTGCGTGTCTTCTTTCACCCGAGTCATTTCATTCCTTAAAGCCACATGAACGCCATTCTGAAAATGCCGACTGCCTCGAGCGGCTTTTCGGGCTGATCCGGTGCTATTAACTCTTTCAATGCTGAATCACTCAAACACAGAATTACCCTTTTACCCCGTTTTTCTCAGTTTAGATGGCGGGGAGACGCACGGTGGGTGGTCATGGTGATGGAGGGAGAGACGACGCTTTTGTTAAATGTGGTGCTACTACTCAGTTTGACGGTGAGACTGGCACACTGAGGGGAAAACAAGGCTAAGAGATGTCAAAGCATTTTATTTAGAATGCTAGAATCCCTATAGTGCAGGAAAAGGCCATTCGGCCCATCGAATCTGCACCAACCCTCAGACGAGCACCACACCCAGACCCACCCCTACCCCATGCTATTAGGTAAGTCATATTAACGTTATAATTCTGAGCATTAGTGGTGACAGTGAGGTTTTATTTTGCTCGTATTTTCCATGTAATGCAAACAAGACGAATATTCTGTATGTTGTAGCGATATCGATAACGAATACAGGAATTTCCATTTCCATTAAAATACCTCCGGGTACTGATCCTTTTGCCTAGAGTTTTGATTTTAAAGAAAAGGTTTGCTCTTGTAAGCTGGTAGTGTTTGAAACAGTGGCGAGAGTCCTTGCAATCAGCCCTGACACCTTAGGCACTGTTCCTGGTAATCGCTATACAGGACAGGTCCGTTGAAAAAAAAGTGGAATGTCTGAGCAAAAATGCAGAGGACAGCATTTGTCGTTTAAAAATAACCAAATGAGCTACCATTCATCATTTCTTAATTCTCTATGCCCGCCAAGCCCGTTCTACTTTTCAAAATGACATATCAGCCAGAAAGCAAAGATTGATGGTGTTATTTTTGCCATTCTGGAGAGTTCTGATAATTAAATTGTAAGGCGTGTGCAATTTACCTGCCAACACGCACCGTGCCCCGTACTCAATGCGCGTGTGAATTACAGAAGGGAACTGAATCTCTCTGGGGCTGTGGTCCAGTGAGCGCGCAGCTCTCAATCCCTTCCGTTCTCAAACTTGAGACGAGGTATTATCAGCCTCCGACACGAACACTTTAGCGCCGGTTACTGAGCTGAATAGTGGTACAGATTACTCAAGATCCCACTCCATATATTTCTCACTTTGTCAAAGGAACATGTGACTACTGATTTGAAATGAAAAGAAAAACATTCAGTTTTCAGAATGCAGCTAGATAGGTTCCAAAGAAGTCAGACTGGATTTGGGAACTCTATTTCTCTCTCCACGGATGCTGCTAGACCTGTTGAGTTTCTCCAACACTTTCTGCTTTGTTTTCAGATCTCGAAGATCCTCAGTAGTTTGATGGTATTTGAGAAAATCAGCTTTGCTTTTACTGAACCTTATGTCTATGAGTTGCCTGAAAGAAGTAGCAGAAGTAGATTTTTGTTTGAAAACAATAAGTTTACATCGGGATGGGTTTATGACATTCCAGTGGAACTTATCCGACCTTCTGGTCTACAAGTAAAGACATTACTACTAAAGCTAAAGTCGCTATAGTCCTAGGCTCTCATTAGAGAACAAGTTGAGAGGTTTATAGAATCATAAGGGGCTAGATAAGGTGAATGACATGGGTCTTTTCCTTGTGTGGGGGATTTCAAAATGAGGGGGCACATTTTTAGGGTGAGGGGAGAGAAATTTTAAAAAGGCAGGGGGCATTTTTTTTATGTATGGAATGAACTTCTTGAGGAAGTGGTGAATGTGGGTAGTTACAACATTTGAAAGATATTTTACACAAGTACATATTGGAAGGATAGGGGCCAGGAAGAGGCAGGTGGGACTAGTTTAAATTGGGATTATGTCAGCATGGACTGTTTCTATGCTGTATGAATCCAAGAGGGCAGTTTAATCTGCAGGTCAACACACTTCAGGTGAGGGTGAAGTTCACAATAACCTGAGCAGGATGTGGGAATTGAACTCATGTTGTTGGTATCTCTTCCTCATGACTGAGCAACCATACAGCCAACTGAGCTAACCAACTACCACCAGGCCACAAGAGCTCCTGAAAACAATTCAATAGAAACTTTCAAAGGGGAATATTTATAATGAAAACACAACCACGGTCATTGCAAACAAAAAGAAACAGGAAAGTGGCAGTAATTGGTGAGCTCAGTTATCACCTCCTGCTAAACTGCACATTACATTGGTATCAAGTTTAAGGGCAACAGAAGCAAGATAAATCTGCTATTCATTTAATAAAAATTGACAGGAATTTTCTTGAATTTCTGATTTGTATTCAGGTTTCAAGATGTTAATATGTTTCAACAAATCCTGAGAAATTTAATTACAGCAAGAGAGCATGAGAGAAATGTGTCCACGCCTACACTTGGAACAGTGACAACATTCTTCTATTACCAACCAGCCCCTACTTATCCAAACGCTGTCTGTATCTCAACGGCTGTTGTCAGAAAGTTCAATTTCCATTCCACACTACCATGATGGAGTCAACTCCTTCAGTACAGTACTGAAAGAGTGCAACACTATTAAATTTGATTTTTCCAATACCACTGAGGCATTAAACTAACATCCCATCTGATACCTCAGGTGGAGGTGTAAAAAATCCCACTCTGAAGAAACCAGGCTACTTCTCTCTAGCTTAAGTGGTCAAGAGGAGTCATGTAGAGCTGTCGAATATCATAACAGTTATAGGCAGTGTAGATTTGGATAAAATGCTTCAAATTACACCTGGGTTGAGAACTAAGGAAACAGATTTATGGTAGTTGACAAAAGAACCCATGGCAACATGAGAAGCGGTTTTCATAGCCAGTTCTTAAGCTCTGGACTGTGTTATCTTTGCATGTGGAGGGGTCTAGGGATTTCAAAAGGAACTGGGGCAAGTTTCTGATCAGAAACTATTTGCACAGTCATAGGAAAGGAGCAGCAGAGTGGAATTCACTGAGTTTCTCTTGCAGAGAGCCAGCACAGGCGCAATGGGCCAAACGGTCTCCTTCTTGCTGTAACCATTCTGTAATGCTGAAGAACAGTGGAGTTTCCACAATATTTTAGGTAACATTTTACCTCTGAAACAGGATCACCAAGAAATTATTATCTGGTCATTTTTCTCACTACCATTGTGGAACTTTGCTGTGTGTAATTTGGATGCCAAATTTCCTTATAACGCCACTGCATTAGCTGACAAGCATTTTGAGACCTCCTAAATATGTATTATGGATTCCTGCTGCCAAATTTCAAAACCAATTTTCTTAAAGTATATTTACATAACAATCTTATAAAGTGCCTTAGGACACCTCGAAGTGCTCAGTGTGTATATATAAATGTACACAAGTATAAATATTGATATTTTTATTTCAGAATAGAATTTATCTTAATTTGCCTGACAATATATTCTATATCTTTCAAAAGGGCGTCCTATTTTTGTGATCTGTATACTCAACAGTCTTGGTGTTCAGTTGCCTAGAGCACTCAACATTCAGTTGCTTGCAGCTGGAAGGTGCTGAGCCAGTCGAACACAAGGATTTTGTAACAGATTCTTTGTTCCCACAGTACCACACATATCTTTGAGGTTGCAGCCACATCTCACTTACACATGATCCAGAATAGCTTGGAAAGCACAATGAAAAACTTGAACACTTATATTGTTTCTTAGAAATAAAACAATAGAATTAAGTGGTTGTGAATAAAATTTGATAAATAAAAATCTTTCCAATTAAAGTGGTTAGTCAGGGAACATAGGCCAGAATCACATTATTACACTAGACCCAAGTTTATCTCCTTTCTTCACTCTAGTCTGCTGTAGCATATTGATGCTCACAATTCAGTCTCCTTTACATTGATGAGACAAAATGCAGACTGGGCAATTGTTTTGCAGAATGCCTCCTTTCTGACCATAGACATGATATTGACCTTCCAGTTGCTTTTCACTTCAATAAACTATTTTGCTTCCATGCTTATATTTCTGTGGTACAATGCTCCAGTGAAGCTCAATGCCTAGTCTCTAGAAATCAACATTGAGGTCAACAACTTTCATGCATGACATTTACCAGTCATTTTTCTTACATTCTCCCTACCCCAATCATGTTTTGTTGACTTTGCTGTCAGCAGAATGGACCTATTTACTCTTTTTCCACATCTTCATTTATCCTCATTTTATGTCTCTATTGCTCATTTGCCACCAATATAAATTCCTTTTATCTTTTAGGCACCCTCAGAATCTGTTTCATTCACTGCTCCCCCCAACTCTGCCAACAGCGTAAAGACCACCACTTTCCAGTTCCTTTCAATTCTGAACTTATTGAACTCAAAACATGTATTCTGCCTCTCCACAGATACTGCCAGACCTGTTCAAGTTCTCCAACACATTGTGTTTTTATTTCAGATTTCCAGCATCCAGTTTATTTTTCTTCAAAGTGAATGGATTTTGTGTGAATTAAAATCTAACCCGATGCCGTGTCTGTCCCTCTGTATGATAATCAAGTTTGAATTCTCCAACAGAGAAACAGAAGGTTTACCAAGGAGTGAGGGTCAAGATTACTGTTAAAGAGCTTTTGCAGCAAAGGAGAGCTCTTCAAGCAGCAGCAACCACCAACACCACAACGGTATGGAATATCTTCTTTATATATTAATTCTTTAAGCACGCAGGACCTTCCATAACCAATAAATCCAAATTGTCTGGAATTCAAGATTAATTTAACAAAGCATGAAAATCTGAAAAACTTCATGAATAGAGATGTCCTCCCCAGGTAGCAGCCATTGCTCAGTCAAGAGATTGGAAATTCAAGGCTCATTTCAGAGACATAAGCACAAAATTTAAGTTGGTCCTTTAATGAGGCATTTAGGAAACTCTACGCTGCAGGTGTTACTTTTTTTTGAAAAATTTCTTTCATGGTTGTGATATCACAAGCAAGACTGGCATTTGTTGCCCATTTCTATTTGGTCTTGTTCATACCAGATCATTGCGGGGGGCAGTTAGACAGTCAAGTATATTGCTGTAGGCCAGACCAGGTAAGGATGCAGATTTCCTTCCCAAAAGAACATTAATGAACCAGATTTATTTGTAGAATGTTAATCCCAGAAGTTACTATAATGAGAGTTGAACCCATATCATATTAGCCTGTAACTCTAAGGATACTGGCCCAGGGAATGTTACCATTTTACTAATTTTCTTCAGAAGTAATGGTGAATCAAGTCTGTCTGCCCTTCCAAGTGGCTATAAAGGATTTCACAACACTATTCTAAAGAAGAATAAAGAGTCCTGGCCAATATCCCTCAGCCAACACCACTAGAACAGATTATTGCATTGCTGTTGGTTGGAGCATAGAGTTTGTCACAGTTCATATATTACAACACTGATTACACTTCCAAAAATTATATTTTTAAATGCATGGTTCTGAAATTGTGCAAGATGCTTAACAAAATGCCAATATTTGAGTAATCCAAACTCAGTCTTGGCTGGCATTAGAAGCTTTCCAAAACACATTCATAGAATTTTATGGTACAGAAGGCGAACATTTGGTCTAATATATGTTCTAGCTCTTTAAAACAGATAACCATTTAGTTCCACTCACCTGCTTCTTCCCCCAAAGTCCTAAAAATATTTCCTTTTCAAAGATTTACACTCATTCATTTTGAAATCTGCATTCACCACCTTTCAGTCTTTCAGATAATAAGAATACACTGCAGTTAAAAAATCTCATCTCCTCTCTGGTTTTTTTGACAATTAGCCTAAATCTGTGACCTCTAGTTACTAATCCATTCATTTGTGCAATCATTTTCTCCTTATTTATTCTACCAATTACCTCAAAATTATGAGAACATTCATATTAACCCTTTTCTCCTTATTGAGAAGATGCCCAGCTTCATTAATCTCTCCATATATCTGGAGGTCTGTATCCCTAGCATTTATCTGGTAAATCTCCTCCATACCCTCTTGTAGAACATAGAATAATACAGCACACCAGGCCTATGCCAAACATGATACTATTCTAAACTAATCCCATCTGCCTCCCAATCTTACATGTCCTTCCTACAGTGTGGAACCAGATTTGATACTCTGGCTGAGGAGAGTGATTTTAAAAAGATTTAATATAACTATACTGCTTTTGTCCTCTCTCCAGTTTTTAACAAGACATGGAATCCCACACATTTATCAACTTGTCCTCCCACTTTCAAAAATGTGTGCATACCTTGTAAAAGTGCACCATTTATTATATATTGCTTCTCCTCATTACTTCAGCAAATGCATCCCTTCACATTCTTTGCATTAAGTTCCATCTCACTAGTTTGCTGTTATCCTCCTGAAGTCTGCTACTGTCCTGGTAATGGTTTACTACATCTTAAAGCTTTGTATCATCTGTTAACTTTGAAGTTGTGACAACTACACCCAAGTTCAGATCATCAATATCTTTCGTAATGAATATTGATCTCAAAACCAATTTCTCAAGTGTATCACTGTACTACACTTGTTTTTTTCTTTTATGGGATATGGATGTCACTGGCAAAGCCAGGTTACCCATCCCAAATTGTCCATGACTTAAGAGACATTTTATAAGACAACTGAGAGTCAATGACATTGCTCTGTGTTACATATATGCCAAACAAGGTAAGCATATAGATTTAACACAGTGTGGAGCTGGAGGAACACAGCAGGCTAAGCAGTATCAGAGGAGCAGGAAAGCTGTTGTTTCGGGTCAGGACCCTTTCTCAGGAAAAAAAATATAGATTTGCTTCCTGAAATGGGTGACTGAGCCAGATGAGTTTTTAACAATGTTATTGAGACTAACTCCAGATTTATTAACTGAATCAATGTTCTATCCAGCTCTGCTGGGATTTTAACACCGATGTCCCAAGACCATTAGTCCCAGGATTACTGGCTAGTGACATTGACACTGTCATTATTTTTCCAGGTTTTAGTCTTGTATCCAATGTTGGCAGTAGCTCTTTAAGAGGCTTACAGTTTGCTTTCAAGTATAATATGTCATACTTCACCATACATCTATCGATAGTCTGTATAATCAAATCAATTGTATTACCTTCATTATGCCTCTCTATTACATACATGAAGAAGTCAAACCCATGTTTCAGTTAAAACTTGCCTTAAACAAATCATGTTTGCTGTTACTTATTAGCCCACATTCTTCCAAGTGACCACAAATTAATTTGCCCTGGATTAATGTTTCAGGAAGGTTCCCATGGTTGATGCTGGTCTGATGACAGTACACTACCATTTTTGTAGACACAAAACAGTTTCAGCCATGCATTGATATTTGATGATACCGGGTTTCAAGTTAAAATTATTTGAAAGCTTCATCACTCCCATATTGATGCTGTTGCACATGCACTGTCTGGAAAATAACACTACTAAGTGCAAAAATAATGGGAACTGCAGATGCTGGAGAATCCGAGATAACAGAGTGTGGAGCTGGATGAACACAGCAGGCTAAGCAGCATCTTAGGAGCAGGAAGGCTGACGTTTCGGGCCTAGGCCCTTCATCAGAAAAAGGGGATGGGGAGAGGATTCTGAAATAAATAGGGAGAGAGGGGGAGGCGGATCGAAGATGGATGGAGGAGAAGATAGGTCGAGAGGAGAGTATAGGTGGGGAGGTAGGGAGGGGATAGGTCACTCCGGGGAGGATGGACAGGTCAAGGGGGCGGGATGGGGTTAGTAGGTAGGAAGTGGAGGTACGGCTTGAGGTGGGAGGAAGGGATGGGTGAGAGGAAGAACAGGTTAGAGAGGCAGGATGAGCTGGGCTGGTTACGGGATACAGTGGGGGGAGGGGAGATTTTGAAGCTTGTGAAATCAACATTGATACCATTGGGCTGCAGGGTTCCCAAGCGGAATATGAGTTGCTGTTCCTGCAACCTTCGGGTGGCATCATTGTGGCACTGCAGGAGGCCCAGGATGGACATGTCGTCCAAGGAATGGGAGGGGGAGTTAAAATGGTTCACGACTGGGAGGTGCAGTTGTTTATTGCGAACCAAGTGGAGGTATTCAACAAAGTGGTCCCCGAGCCTCCGCTTGGTTTCCCCAATGTAGAGGAAACCACACCGGGTACAGTGGATGCAGTATTCCACATTGGCAGATGTGCAGGTGAACATCTGCCAAATATGGAACGTCATCTTGGGGCCTGGGATGGGGGTGAGGGAGGTGGTGTGGTTGCAAGTGTAGCACTTCCTGTGGTTGCAGGGGAAAGTGCCGGGTGTGGTGGGGTTGGAGGGGAGTGTGGAGCGGACAAGGGAGTCCCGGAAAGAGTGGTCCCTCTGGAAGGCAGACAAGGGTGGGGATGGAAAAGTGTCTTTGGTGGTGGGGTCACATTGTAGATGACGGAAGTGTTGGAGGATGATGCGTTGTATCCGGAGGTTGGTGAGATGGTACGTGAGGATGAGGGGGATTCTCTTTTGGCAGTTATTGTGGGGATGGGGTGTGAGGGATGAATTGCAGAAAATGTGGGAGACATTGTCGAGGGCGTTCTCAACCACTGAGAGGGGGAATTTGTGGTCCTTGAAGAACAAGGACATCTGAGATGTATGGGGGAATGGAATGCCTCATCCTGGGAGCACTTGCAGCAGAGGCAAAGGAATTGAGAATAGGGGATGGCATTTTTGCAGGAAGGTGGGTGGGAGGAGGTGTATTCTAGGTAGCTGTGGGAGTCGGTGGGCTTGAAATGGATATCGGTTTCTAGGTGGTTGCCTGAGATGGAGACAGAGAGGTCCAGGAAGGTGAGGGATGTGTTGGAGATGGTCTAGGTGAATTTGAGGTTGGGGTGGAAGGTGTTGGTAAAGTGGATGAACTGTTCGACCTCCTCTTGGGAACACGAGGCACTGCCAATACAGTCAGTCAATGTAACGGAGGAAGAGGTGGGGTTTAGGACCAGTATAGGTATGGAAGAGGGATTGTTCCATGTAACCTACAAAGAGGCAGGCATAGCTTGGGCCCAAGCGCGTACCATGGCCACCCCCTTTGTCTGTAGGAAGTGGGAGGAATCGAAAGAGAAGTTGTTGAAGGTGAGGACGAGTTCAGCTAGGCGGATGAGGGTGTCAGTGGAGGGGGACTGGTCGGTTCTGCGGGACAGGAAGAAGCAGAGGGCCTTTAAGCCATCTGCATGCGGAATGCAGGTGTATAGGGACTGGACGTGCATGGTGAAAATGAGGTGTTGGAAGTGCAAAACCAGGTTTAAACAAATTAGAATTAGTGGTGCTTTTTATATTCCCTGTATTGCATACTCTTTCTGATGTTATGAAAAAGTGAAATTCCCAACAACTGGCTATTAATATTGAATAACAAATGACCATCAGTTTCTCTTAGTACAATGTGTGTGATTAATAACATGCACCATAACCCTGGGCCAGACCGCTATGACTTGCCCCAGTGCTCATCAGTGCTAGATTGGTGCTCAGCAGATGTAATTTTTTCAGCTCAGTGGCAGGAGTTTGAATGAGGTCAGTTGAAAGTCTGGCATTCACATTTATCTTTTTAGAAATATGTTTGACAACAGCCCCTTGAATTTCCACCTATTGATAAACACAAAAGAGATCTGTATTTTAAAATAAAACACATCTTTCTTCACCTCAAGATTACCAAGAGAAATACACAGTCAAAGGACGACTTTTCAAATGTAATGACTGGTGCAAGATAGGAAACTAGACAGGAGTGTGTGTGCTATGGTAATGGTAAGTTTTTTTCAAAGCTTTGTCTTGGTATCTTTTAGTAATGTTGCTGAAAGGATGACTGTTAGTCAGCATACAAGCGGCATTTCCATAGCTCTCCATTCATAAAAGGCTTACAGCAGTTAGTGGCTATTTGTGATGATCCATGTAAGCTTCTTTTAATGTACTTAAATTGAACTCCACTGCCATTTTGACAGAGGGAACAACATGCCATGATTCTTCCAATAAATGATTGTTGCAAAGTTGAAAGCACTGTGCTGAAATACGCGAAGGCAACACCTTGACTGTTGTTCAGTCTTCTATGCAAATATTCAAAGTTAATCAGTCATGTTGTGTCATGTAATGGATTGTGAAGAATCTGTGATTTGCCTGTTAATACCTAAAAGTTACCCAGTACTTTTCCTCACTTCCATAAAACATTACTTAGAGTTATAAAACATGTCCTTTTTATAGTTATTTCTGGTTGCAGAATGTAACTATGTCTTCTAAAAGATAGAAAGATAGATATATTTGTATATGTACAGGATTGCAAATTTTCATAAGCAAAAGATCTTTTGTTCCATTTAAGTTGATGAAGCTACTGCAGTGATAAAATTACATCGCAACTTTCTTCTGAAGTATCATGATGGTGAATAATTTACATGGGAATTATTTCAATTATTGTGTGAGAAGCGATGAATAGCAGTGTTTAAATGAGTGAAAAACATTAGAATATTTAGGATATTTCATTTGAAAATCAGAACAAGCAACTCATCGCTCACACCCCCTCCCCGCAATAACAAAGATAGAATTCCCCTCATCCTCATGTATCACCCCTCCCATCCAACCTCCGGATTCAATGCATCATCCTCTGCCACTTTCGTCACCTGCAATCTGACCCCATTACAAAGGACATTTTCCCTTCCCACCCTTATCTGCCTGCCGGACAGACTGCTCTCTCTGCAACGCCCTAATCCGGTCCGCACTCTCCACTAGCCCCACCAACCCGGCGCTTTTCCCTGCAATTGCAGAAAGTGCTACACCTCCCCCCGCACTCTCAGCCCAGGCCCCAAGAAAACCTTCCACATTGAACAGATGTTCACCTGCACATCTGCTAATGTGGTATATTGTATCCGCTGTTCCTGATGTGGCCTCCTCTACATTGGGGAAACCAAGCGGAAGCTGGGAGACCGCTTTGTGGAGCACCTATGCTCAGTTTGTGACAAATGATTACACCCCCCAGTCGCGAACCACTTCAACTCCCCCTCCCACTCCCTGGACGACATGTCACCCGAATGCTGCCACCCGAAGGCTACAGGAACAGCATCTCATATTCCAATTGGGAACCCCAGAGCCCAATGGTGTCAATGTGGACTTCACAAGCTTCAAAATCACCCCAACCCCGACTTCATCCCAAGACCAGCCCAGCTTGTCCCTACCTCCTTGACCTGTCTTTTCACCCACCTATCCATTCCTCCCACCTCACTGACCAACTGCCACTACCACTTCCTACCTACTAGCCTCATCCCTGCCTCCTTGACCTGTCTGTCTTCCCTCCCACCTACCTGCTCCACCCTCCCAACTGACCAACCCCCATCCCAACTCCTTACCTACACTCACCTTTACGGTCTCCATGCCCACCTCCTTGAACTGCCCGACTTCTCTCCACCTATCTGATCCTCTGTCCACCTTCCATCATCGCCTCCCCCTCTCTCTATTTATTTTAGAGTACCCTTCTCCTCCCCCATTTCTGAAGAGGGGTCCAGACCCAAAACGTCAGCTTTCCTGCTCCTCTGATGCTACCTGGCCTGCTGTGTTCATCCAGCTCTACACCTTGTTATCTCAGATTCTCCAGCATTGGCAGTTCCTACTATCTGAGTGAATTTTAATTTAGTGTTTGTTTGAATGAAATTTTGTGTGAAGGTATGTCAGTGATAGGGTATGAAATATTTTACTACGTTTGACACTTAGAATCACAGCAGCTCTCTTCAGTTTGACATAGCTGAAGCAGGTGCAGAGTACTTTATGTTGAATGCTCTGCAGTCCGCAGGCAATGAACTTCTGAAGCTCCGTATTTTATCAGTGGAATATTACCATTGTGTTTTTCAAACCCTCCCCATTCTTCTTGAATGACCTTATCAATTCTAATTTCAGTTATGCTGTGATTTTGCCTGAAGTAATTCCAAATTCAGGTAAAATCTTTAATCAATAATCTTATAATATCTATAGCTGCAGAAACCAACAAACATTGGCAGGATTGGTGCTGGGTCCACTTTTGTCATTTATACAAATGATTTGGATGAGAATTTAGGAAGCATGGCTATTCAGTTTGCAGATGACACCAAAATTCGTGGTATAGTTGACAATGAAGAAGGTTATCTAAGGTTACAAAAGGATCTTGGTCAACTGGGTTAATCGGCTGAGGAGTAGCAATGGAGTTTAATTTGCATAAATGTGAGGCATTACATTTTGTTAAAATAAACAAAGACATGACTCATACAATTAGTGGTCTGATCGTGGGTGGTGTTGTCGAACAGAGAGACATGGGGTTCAGGTACATAGTTCTTTGAAAGTTACATCGCATGTGGACAGAATGGTTAAGAAGGCATTCAGCATGCTTGCCTTCATTGCTCACACCATCGAGTATAGGAGTTGGGATGTCATATTGAAGTTGTACAGGACATTGGTGGGGGGGGTGGGGCGAGGTCATTTTTGGAATAAAATGTACAGTTCTAGTTACACTGCTATAGGAAGGATATTATTAAATTGGAGACAATTCAGAAAGGATCTACCAGGGTATGGCTGGGAATGGAGGGTTTGAGATACAAGATTGGGCTGGATAAGCTGGGACTTTTTGTGCTGGAGTGTAGGAGGTTGAGGGGTGTCCTTACAGGAATTTAGAAAATCATGAGGGGTTTAAAAAAGGCAATTAGAATGGGGTTCAGAACTGGGGACATATTTTAAGGTGAGAGGAGAAAGATTTAAAAGGAATCTGAGGGGTAACTTTTTCACAGAGGGTGGTTCGTATGTGGAATGAGCTACCAGGAGAAGTGATAGATGCAGGCACATGTGTAGGAAAGATTTAGAGGGTTAGGGGTCAAATGCAGAAGTGGGACTAGTTTAATTTGGGAAACCTGATCGGTATGGACAGGTTGGACTGAAGGGCCTGTTTCTGTGCTGTATGACTCTATTACATCATAGTTCTGGTACAATGGAAACTGCAGTCTAACCTTAACACCACACTGTTAACTGATAACATATGTGTTTCTAAATTATTGTTTGGATCCCTATGAGATCACCCGCACACGGAATTTTGAATACAGCCAATTCCAAGATTTCATAAATATGCTCCTACAGTTTTCAAGCTTCAAACCATCTGATGCGTAAATATAAAGTAGAATATACGCGTATTTGTGGAATGTTTCTCATGCTTCAGAATTTCAGCACCAGTGAAGCATGTTTGACATGCCATCATTGCTGTCATTTGAGTGCCACTCCTGACACAGTCTCTGAACTCTTGGTCTCATCAGTAAATTATTCAAGCCCCACAGCACAAAGTTAGGTGAGGGAATACAGTATAATATTAAAGGAATGCTGCTGATTTTCAGATAAAATATTAAAATGCCTGTAATTTAAGTTTGATTTAAACTGTTCCCGGTTCCTATCCAAATAAACAGTTCACCAACAAATTGTCTAAATATCTAGCAATTCAATTCATTCTTGAACAGGGTCTTACCTTCCTTTTGCAAACTGGTTGATCTGTTTCTGCCTATCTGGCTATTCTGGAGACTGTGTGCTCATTAGTAAGTGGTCCAGAATACTGAAGCTCATTTAACAACTCTGATGCTAAGCAAACGGGAGAGTAAAGACTTTTATTACTTCGGTCTGTTTTGTATTCAACCTCAAATCTTAAGAGCACTTTACTGCCTGTCAGCATTTAAAAAACATGTTCATGGCTAGTGCATGTTGCTGACCTTGTCACCACTTATTCCTTGAGAAAGGCAATGGCAAGCTGCCCTCGAACCATTGCAGTCTTGGGACATGCAATGAGCTGTACGGAGGCCAGGATGATACTCCAGGACTTTGTGATCCAGTGAGAGTAGAGGAGCAACAATATTCTTCCAAGTAAGGATGGTGTGGGGCTTGGAAGAGAACTTGCAGATAGTCAAGTTCCTATGCATCTAGTGCCCTTATTCTTCTAGGTGGGGTAGGTAGGGGTTTTAAAGTGTGCTGTTGAAGATTCTGGAACATTGAAACTTCAACATTGTCTTACTAGTAGGAAAAGTATTGCCACAAAGTACTGGTTTACTGGTGTATGACTGACCAAGTTCTCATTTGTAATGTTGGTAGTTATTACAGAGCATACTGTTGCTATTGTGTATCAGCGGTGAAAGGAGTGAAAGTTGGAGGTGGTGGATGTGGTGCCAGTCAAGTGGGCTGTTTTGTCCTGAATGATGGGCTACTGGAGCTGCACTCATTCAGGCAAGTGGACAGCAGTCCATCACACTCCTGAGTTTGTGATTTGTAGCTGGTAGACAGGTCTTGGGGAGACAGCAGTTGAGTTTATTGCTGCAGCATTCAGACCACCCTTAAAAACTATTCAGGTTTACATTGCACATTAAGCAATGGGTGTAAACCTATCACACCACTTAGTCCCCTAATTTAAAAAATAATTTTTTTTTTTTCTTTTAAAGTCATGCCTATCAGTGCAAAATGATTGTAGCAAGTAAACATATCCTTTCATATTAATGCTGATGAAAGAATGGATGTGATCCAAAAATGCATACAAAGTTTCAAACTTGTTTAGACTGGCATTGTAGAACTTTATGACATGTTAGCACACTTGAAATCAATTTAAGTTTGCATATCACCTATAAATTTGAAAGCTATTTGGAACATCTATTAATGGGTCCTCTGCTTGCAGTTTCATTTATGAGAATTATTTAAGTAGATATAATATTTCTCATTTCTTTTTTTTATACTATTTTTCTATTTGTCTTGTTTGAAATGGGGATTTCTATTACATATCCTCTAAGATAAGGCTTGACATTGAATTGCCGCTAGTGGTTTGGCAATAGGCAGCTGAATGTACCTATGCAAATTGAATGTATTCAAATGATTGTGATTGTCCCATTTCCTAAATGCCTCATGGATCCACACTCAATACTGAGCAAATATTTCAAAGAAGAACTTTCACCGTACCAACAAATGTATACCTACCAATATATGTTGTAATTCTTGTTTGGTAAAATGGAATGACTTTGCTTTTTACAATGAAATAGATTTATTCTGATATGGAAGGAATTACATTCATCTATACACGGCAGTCTTTTAATGCCCTGGGGAGTGGCCTATAAACCAATCAATCAGTGATAAAACAATCTCTGCAGTGATTTAGGAAAAGCACATGATACAGCCTTGCAGACTATCATTCCAGTTGAGGTTGTTGACTTGCTCGCCAAGCTGGCTTGTTTATGTTCAGACGTTTTGTCACCTTGCTAGCTGACATCATCAGTGGAGCCTCCGATGAAGCGATGTTATTCTACTCCACATGGAATTTATACTGTCTGGTCCTTTATGGTGAGTAGTGTCATTTCTGGTTTTGATGTGTATGGGTTTATATTTGGGGTCCAATCCTATATGTTTGTTAATTGAAGTATGGGTGGAGAACATTCAGACTAGCGAAGGCCATCAGTTTAACTGGGACAAAGTAACCATTGTAGCTCAAACCAGACATAGACATGCTTGGGAATTCCTGGAGGCATGGTTCTCCACCCATACCTCGATAAACAAATATATAGAATTCGACTCCATATATGAGTCCATACTAATCAAAATTGGAAATGACACTACTCGCCATAACGGCCTGGATAGTATAAATTCCAAGTGGAGTAGAATAATATCGCTTCTTCAGAGGCTCCATTGATGATGTCACCTAGCACCGTGATGAAACGTCTGAGCAAAAACAAGCCAGCTCGGTGAGCAAGTCAACAACCTGAGCTACAGATCTTTGCCAATACTTTAAAACATCATTCCTATTCCTAAGGAAAAACATCGTAAAAGCTAACAAAAACATAAGATGCTTGAAAAGCTCAGCAGGTCTGGCAGAATCTGTGAAGAAAAAAGTTAGAGTTAACGTTTCAGGAGGGGTGACTTTGATTTGAATTGGAAGGGTCATCGGACCCAAAACGCTAACTGATTTTTCTTCACAGATGCTACCAGACCTGCTGAGCCTTGCCAGCAACTTCTGATTCTCTTACTGCTTTACAGCATCCTCAGTTCTTTCAGTTTTATTGTAAATGTTAATCTGGTTTGAGGAATAGGCAGTTTTTATGCTGTGCCAATTTCTGGCATGGGAGGAACACAGAAATACACAAATTGAACAATGTCACTTTGGTTTCCCATTTAACCTGTCGTTTGAGACACCTGAAGGACCACCACTTATGTCCTTTAGGATGGGAAACTCCATCTTTACCTGGACTGGCCTACATGTGACTCCTGACCCACAACAATATGATTGACTTTTAACTCCCTCGAGGCAATTAGCAATGGGCAATAAATGCTGGCTTAGCCAGCAACACTCTTATCCCACGAATGAATTAAAAAACACTCAGCCTCCCACAAGTTACAGCTAACACCCATTTTGCCCAGTATTTGGGTGCTTCCTCACTATAATAATGATGACAGGACAGTGGTAATTGTAGCTGGTGAAATGGCAGTTTTTCCAAATTCTTCTGATTCGTCCTTAAATCCAAAATGTAGATCTTTTAATAATTAAAGAATAATCCTGTTATGTTGGTTAGTTCTATTCTGATTAAATCTTTCACAAATAACTGGAGGCAGAGTGATTTGGAGCTCAGAAGGTGGTATGCTTACATCCACACCAGAAGGCTTCAGATTCACAATCTCATTGCAGGGTTTGAAGACTACTGAAAAAATGCAGCACAGTCAGTGGGTTGATCTTTCAGATGAGATGATGAGCTGAGGTCCTGCCTTCACTGAGATGACCTGAAATTCCTATGAGACTATTTCCAACAACAATTGAGTAACCTCAATGTCCTGACCAATATTTATCCTTCATTTCAACATCACAAAGTCGGTTGTTATCATACTACAGTTTCTGGGATCTTGCTATGTTTAAATTGGTTGCATATTTTCCAACATTACAATAATGATTACACTTCAAAAGCACCCCATTATTTATAAAGCATTTTAGTTATCCTACATTAGTGGAAGACATGAGAAAGATAGAGTTGATATTCAATTCTCTCTTTTCACTTTAATGCCTAGTAGTTTGAGTGGCATTGTGTGGTTATATCACTCCTGAATCAAAACAGATCAGGTGGCCAGAACATAGATTCCTCGGGATTGCAAGAATTGTTATCTTTGCAATATTTTTATGTCAGGTTTTTTAATATTTAACTATTTAATGACTACATTTTAACCTTACTTCTAAAGATCTAAAGATGTGAGGAACTCCCCTGCAGTGCGAACTGCTCACTCTACTGTTTTGGTTTAGAATTGAGTATGGTGTAACTCCAAGCTGCTTTATCAACGTGTGCGTCTTTTCCACCATGTGTGATGACACAGGATGAAATGATTCCGCCCACTTTACCCAATGTCAAAATGCTTTGCCTGGGGGAATGAAATTCTAGGCAGAAGCATCCAAATGCATATCTTTGCGATTCCACTGCTGCTAAGCTCAGTACTAATTCAGCCATGTTCGAGTCTAGAGTTTATATTCCTGTCTCTGTTAACACTCAAAATCCTGCACTCTGCAGATAAATACCTGACCAAAGTGTTGTAGATGGTGCAACGTAAGGAATGAGATGCATCAAAAGCGATAGCAGAGCAATATTGGTATCAGCAGTCTGAATACTGTTTTCTTTTGAAAAGCGGACATTTATTGAAAAAATATTTATGAAAATGAATCTTTGGCAAAGAGCAAGTTAGAATTAACAGGTCCAGGGAATACTTCTGAACACTGAACAAATGAAGGGGTGTAATTGTTTCCAGACTGCACTTATCAAAACCAGCATGGTTCACAATGATCTAATTTTGATCGAGTGGGACGTTAAATAACTATCGGATTGTCAGCATACGCTCTGTACCCTGTGCTGTCAGTTTCCTCATGCCGGCCATTTGAAAACGACCAAAAAGGAACTCCTGGAACTGGCAAACTGTTCTTTCTCCTTGTCAATTTGCTTTCAGTCCCTCTGAAATCTCTGCTAGATTTTTTTGAAAGAAACTCTGCTTCTGGTTCATCTAAAACTGTCCATACATTACAGAATCAAAGCTCTCTGCATTTTTCTTTGGCCAGTTATTTGAATCGGGATTCTGGATAAACACACAGGAGCTTCAATACTAATTACTGTACACTTCACCATCAGAATGTCCATCTCCCAAACACTTCATGCCAGTTTCAGGTCAATCTCGAATCCCCAAAACTCAAAGCCTGGTCCCGCAAACAGTACACAACTCAACTCTTGCTTACAAACATATCTGAAAACAAAAATCCTGACATTGATAGGTTTTTTTCTAAAACCTAGAAATAGCTGGAGAAACTCAGCAGGTCTGTGGAGAGAGAAACAAAGTTTTTTTATTATAGTCACAATATTAAAGATAAGTATTTCATAAAACAAAGAATTGCAGGTGCTGAAGATTTGAAAGTAAAACAGAAATTGTTGGAGAAAGTCAGCAGGTCTGTGGAGAGGGAAACAATGTTGATGTTTCCAGTTAGGTGATACTTCTTCAGACACTTGTTGAGTTTCTCCAGCAATTTGTTTGACATTCAAATCTTCAGCACCTGCAATTCTTTGTTTTATAAAACACTTACCATGTTTTATGATGTGATTACAATAAAAAACACTCCAAGCATATTTCCAATTTTTTTAAAATCTGAAGTCAGTTATAAACAACCTGAAACAGTCCGAGAGTAGCAATGCTAGTGATGTAATGGAAATCCGATCCTCGATACTTCAAATCATGTGATCTGAAGAAGCCGATGCTCATAAGACTCCACTCTCAGCGTCCGTAATATGTCACGGTGCTCTCACTTCTACACCTAAGTTAGCTTCAACCAAAAAACAAACACTTCCATCCAGACCCAGTACACCTTCAAATAACTATAACTATACCGCTGGTGACCCAGATGAATTTAAAGGTCTGCTACAAGAAGCTTTCATGTTCTATCGAGTCAGTGACAGCAAGCCTAGCTGTTAAGTCGCTGTAAAAACAGAAAAACATGTTGAAATAAACAAATTCACTTGGATACGAAATAAAAGGGTAGACTGCATTTAGATTGTGCCAGATATAGGAATCCGTATTTTTATATAGAGTAGACATCGTTGTACAGTTTTGTGTAAACTAATTTAATTTAAGCTGTTGATTGATTTTGTTTTGCTCGATCATTTCGTTTTTTTTTCGTTTATTCTCCCCCACCCCGACCAACATTGACTTTTGCATGTTCCTATTTCAGCTTACCGCAGGCAACAATCCTCAGTTCGCGGAGCCAGTCTCCTCCTCGTATCCAGGTCAGTAAAATGCACCCAGGTTAAACAGCAGCCACCTCGCCAAAGGAAGGCCCCACATTTTTCAGCCTCGCGCTTTTCAAGATAAGGCACCCACACTCCTTAATATTAAAAACCAGGCAGTGCATAATCTGCAATCCACCAATCACACACAAAGCAAGAAGAAAGAAATGCAGATGACTAGGTTGGAGCGAATCAGGCTGTAGGGTCCCTCCAGCATCCAGCAGCTTCATCAAAAAAAGCTTTGTCAATACAACGGGGCGTGGGGGTTGTCATCTCTTCGAATGTGTAGTTCTGGCATCGAGTCGTCACAACATTTTAAGCGTTGTATATCGTTGTGATCATTGCATCTCCGCTGTCAGCTGCAGGATTTCTCCCCTATGTAGTTGCTAGGCGCTGAGACTCGGCTGAACAAACCATTTTTTTTCCCCAGTGTGCTCACCCCTCACTGCCAGCCCCTGTTATTACAGGCGGTACAAACTATTCGGGTAAGTCGGCTGTGGAAAGATCGCAAAAGTTTGGAAACAGTGCAACGGTATAGTGAGTGAACAGGTATCTACATCGCCGCCCAATTAACCATTAACGAATCCAAGTGAAATAAGTTAACCTCAAACAAGAGAGCTTTAGAAATAAAACAACACAAATGGATCAAACGCCAAGCCTTTGCAAAATTTTACTGTAACTTAACTCAGGAAACTTCCATACATCGAAATCCGGTTCGCGTCCCCTTTAACATAGCAACTGTGCGCCCAACCAGCACCATAAACACTGACTGCGGCATATGAATTGACTCTCATGTGTCGAAGGACATTCCTGCTTGGGACGTGCAAAACAAACTCTTCGCACTGTTTCACATTAACAGGCAGAGTTTAACGCCAACAGCCCCGAGATACGAGGTCACAATGCAAATGAGTCAATTCCGTAGCTCACAGCAAAACAAAAGTCCAGGAGAGGTTTCAAAGTCCTCACTGAGGTTACTGAAGTTTAGGCGCTATTGTGGGTGAAAGGGAGTACACGGTACAAACAAGTGTTCCGTTCTGAAAAGTTAGGAGTTTTGTGCCGTTATCCAGGCTGTAAACTGTTGCAAATCAAAACACACACACACACGCTATATTCATATCATCTTGTTCCACCAGTTGACGAGTGCGAGTATTGTGCTATTTTGTGACCACGTTATCCAGAAATTAACAAACCCGGAATGATTTCGTGACTGGTCAAAACACAGACGGCTTTCTGAAGAACTCGACAGATTCCATCAAACGCTTTGCACCCAGCAAAGCCAAAGGGTCTGATTATGGTTTGGAAGAAACCGTTTCATTCCTGGGATTTCACTCAAGGCGTTTTAAAATCAACCGGCTCAAACTGCAGGACTGTCCGGCTATCTCACTCTTCCCGGTTACCTCAGTGTGTGTACCTTGCTGAATTTTCTCTCTGTGTCTCTCTTTCCAGCTCCTCACAACGTCAGCCCACTGCCCAATCAATGTGAATCCAACTTCTTTGAGTGCGACCAGTTTCCGGAGAATATGCCATATGACCAGAACCCGATCTTTTATGAAAACACAGAGATGTATGAAAGGTGCCTTTCTGATCTCTTTACCGAAAACTCATTCACCTCGCAAACCCCTGTCTCACACTGCTCTCCAGTCAGGTACCAGGCACCTGCCCACTGTAGCCATTCAGCTGTGGTAAGTAATTGCATCTTTGCTCTCAATCTTGCTGTTTCCCAGACCTCTAGAGACACTCTGACAGCGTGCACAATGTAATAAAATGTGAGGCTGGATGAACACAGCAGGTCAAGCAGCATCTCAGGAGCACAAAAGCTGACGTTTCGGGCCTAGACCCTTCATCAGAGAGCGTGCACAATGTCATTTGTTCTGTGTAACGGGAGTTCTTTTCTGTTGGTTATCTCAAAAAAAGTCTTTTATTATCCATGTGGTAAAATGCTTACCATCACCGAGCATCTAACATTTAGTAATACCAGTTGTGTGTTCCTAATTTGAGGAGCTGTTGCTAAAGAGAACCATTCAGTTCTTAACTAAATGTTTGAGATATGACCATTCCAAGCAGCAAGACTGCAATACTTTTATGGCAATAGGATACTGTGGTCATTTGTCTGAATAATACTGCACACTCAACGGTTGCAGATATTGTACTTATATATAACCTTGTCCCAAGATCTACAATCAGATCTGTTCAAAATAGGAACAGACAAATCAAAGCAAAGGAATGGGGATGCCAGACATCTGAAATAAAAACAGAAAGTACTGAAGAAATTCAACAGGTCTGGCAGCAACTGTGGAGCGAGAAACAAAGTTAATATTTTGAATCCAATGTGACTCTAGGGGCATTTCTAATTTCAGGCACAGACAAAGTGAGGCAAGATACAAACCTTTTGAAATGATTTGCTGGAAATCAACTGTTGCAGGATTTAAGCAAATTCAAACAATATCAAACAAATGTCAATCAAAGGTCAAACATTTGCAATTTTCATCCCCTTTGCTTGTCACAAAGATGTTCTGATTATACATTATTGAAATGTAGTATCAAATCAGTGCACAGCAGCATCCTTGAAATAACAGAGATAACACAGTATGGAGCTGGATGAACACAGCAGGCCAAGCAGCATCTCAGGAGCTCAAAAGCTGACGTTTCGGGCCTAGACCTTTCATCATTATCTCCTTGAAATAACAGTTTGATGCACGAGGTTGTTGCTGAAGGAGGAAATTCAGTTATCATAACAGGGGAGTGTCCTGTATTTTTGCATAAAAAAGGCATTGGATCTTTTACATCCACATGGCCTCAACTCAGTATTTGTCTTGAAAGATGGCATCTTTAACAATGAGACACACCCTCAGTACTGTACAAAGAATGTCAGCGCAGATGATGTATTTAAGTCTTCTGTGGAACTTGATTCCAGAACTTACTGAGTCAGAGGTAGGAGTGATTTTGAATTAGGTACAATTTTGGTCTTATTATACAAGGAAGATGACAAATTAATTGGATGCAGTTCAGTGAAGCCTCTATTATGGACCAGACCAGATCCCCTCAAAAATATTTTAAGAAGGTAGCCTAAACCTGAACCTTTTCTTATTTTAACGGCAACTGCAAAGTATCTCAGATGTAATGTGACTGGTCAAACTATTTGACATTAAGTAAAACAATTTATTTAAACACTAATTAATTTACAACCAAAGAAAGAGGAATTTAGAACAAATTAACTCCATTGCAGAACTTAACAGAATAATTGATACAGTAAATGTTACTAAGTAACTGTTCCAAAATAGTAACATCTCATAAACACACCCCTGGCAAAAAAAAAGGGAAATTTCAGACACATTCTCTCATGCAGTTCTCCAAACCAAGAAGAGAAAACATCGAGAAAGTTCAGAGAGGGTAGCAACCAAGAAACTGTCACTTAAGATTCCAATTCCTTTGAGACTCCAATAGCTTCTGCTTAAAGCTAAACCTAAAAGTGAAAGAAATTAGAAAGTCTGGTCTGTGAGATCTGGCCGCACCCAGACTGCGTCCGTTGTTCCAACTTTAAAAAAACACCCCATGGCCTCACAAGCTGTTTACTTTCCTTGAGGCACTGCAGTGCCTTTGCCTTACAACCTCTCTTCAAAAAAAGGGACAAAATAACCTCCTGAAAACCATAGCATCATCACACCTAATCTGACCTGGGATTAGGGTGGGCGTGTGGGGGTGAGTGGTGGTGGGGTGTAGGTTTGTGGTGGTTATCTGATGAGGAAGGTTTGGATAGTCTGGACCTGTTTTGTTTTGGAGGTTAAGAAAATGAGAAGTGATCTTACTCAAATGTATAAAATACTGAGAGGATGTGGGAGACACACCTAGAATTAAAGTTTAATATTTAGGTCTTCCATTTAAGATGGGGGTGATGATCAATTTTTTCCTCGCAGAGAATCTTACATCTTAAGAAGGTATAGTAGGAACTGCTGATGCTGGAGGCTGAGATAACAAGGTGTAGAGCTGGATGAACACAGCAGGCCAGGCAGCATGAAGAAGGGTCCAGACCCAAAATGTCTGCTTTCCTGCTCCTCTGATGCTGCCTGGCCTGCTGTGTTCGTCTAGCTCTTCACCTTGTTATCTTTGAATCTTAAGAACTCTTCTTCAGAGAATGGTGGAGATTGAGGCATTGAATATATTTAAGATAGAGGTAGATTGATCTGTCTCTTCAAAGAGAGTCAAAAGGTTTTTAGTCCGGGCAGGAAAGTGGAGTTGTTTCCATAGTCAGATTAGCCACGATCTTATGGAGTGGAGAAACAGGTCTGAGGAGACTGACCTGCTTATTTGTATGTAATTCATGATGTTAATTTCTAAAAGTGTACGTGCAGATAATTCCACTGTTCTTTCTTCAGAACTCAGGACCATTGGCTTACTCTTCAGTGGATTTTGGGTATTCTACCCAATGTGTCCCATCATCTCCAGAAGACTTCAGTCCATCTTCACACTTGGATGCTAAGTCCTTTTATTCAACTCCTGAAGAATACTTTCCTCACCAGCACTACAGTTGCACATCAGCAATTTGCTCCATTTTCTCTTACATGCCAGACAACACAGAAATGGGCCCAATATCTGAAAATGGTTCCTTTATAATGCCAGAATATAATAACTATTTACCTGGAATCCTCACGGAAGATATCTGGAGAGGAAACATCAATGAATACTTTGACTACTGACATAATAATGAACAGTAGTATTGGGAAATCCTGTACTTCTTAAACTGTTCTGTAGAATTTAACTGTAAATACTTTTGGTTGAATTTGAGCAAAATTAGTGCCACTCAACAATACTGTTAAACTGAATGCAAAAGACTTTCAGATCTAAAGTAGTAATATCACAGCCTTTTAATCTTGTACTTCAGTTTCCTTTGTCAATTTTTTTCTCTTTTTTCCTGAATGCACTGAGCTGGCAGTGAGCACCATGGGCCCTGTCCACTCTCAGCTACATTGTCCAAGTGACTACTATGAGGTACAAACATATGCAGTGATAGTTGTTTAATCACAGGTGTATCACAAGTTGATAACCACATGTGCATTTCTCAAAGTCACTTCATATTATCCAGGTGATTGTTTCTGTCTCTAATTCAGGAGAACTAAGCCAAAATGTTCCAGTTGAGATTAAAATGGCCTTAGATAAAATCTGGGATCTTCCTTTTCTGTACACCTTAGCATCACACTGAGTCATATACACTAGGCTTATCTCAGAAGGATTAGTTGGAGAGTTTGTTTTAGTCAATACCAATTTGTCTTTCATTGTTATGGTCCAATGGATGTATTCACTGAACTATTGTGAAGCTTTTTTTTTAGTTAGAATATGTTGTTCATTTGCTTATGTTTGTAACATTTTTCCCTACTTGTGTTTGAGAATGACACTACACCCTTGCAAAATAAACGTGAGGCCTGTGACACCAAATTCTTCCCACGATATTCTAACAAAACATACAACCAACAATCTATACCTATGTGGTACAAGATTAATTTTTCCATATCTATATTTTGTTTTCATATGTTACATTGTAAATATGGGCAGACAAAAAAAATTGAAATTCCATTGTTCATTCACATAAAATAACCTGCACTTCCCTCAATGCAGTATGCAAGCATCTCTTACATAAATCCAAGGTTTTTACACTTCACAGACCACAGAACTTTCTGATGTCAGCCCTATATTTGCACTTTTGCCCATTTGAACCTGTGTCTCCTTGGCTTATTATTATTTACCTTGACCAGTATTGACTAGACTAAAATATGGTGATATGACAACACTGTTTTAGCCACAAACACTAATAGTTTATAGTATTAGCAATTTTATACGCTGTGTAACTAAGTATACCTGATATGTGTATTATCTTAACAAACATTATTGTGAAATATTGCAGTCTTCCCCTTCCAACAAAGTTTGGAAATTTTACAAAAATTTAACAGACATAACATACCTTTATGAAGCTCCTGGGTTTTTAGCCAGCAGTTCTGAGTGGTACCTTGATTTCCTCAGAGTGGCAGTGACCAGTATTGATTTGACTGATGAGACCTGACCCTGCTTTCCATCAAGAGCACTGTTATATGCTCATGCTGTGTGCTGTTACTAGTGCTTGTTGGGGATGACTATTGATAGATTTACTTTTTTCTGCTGGCCCAAAGCTGTTTTATTGATTGGTCAAGATGACCATGACAACAGCTCTCCTCTCGACTCCATATTCACACATTATACATCATTTTACCTAACAATATAGAGCGATGGAGTAAAGAGCACAAGGTGGCCAAAAAAATTTGTCCACCCTGCACTTTTTACCAAAGAATGCACAAAAAGGTTAACACATAGTTGTTGAATTATCTATTATACATATATTAGTTACCAACCAAAATGCAATTAGCCACATATAAATTTTCAATTAACTACACTAATTAATTTAGTGATTAATAAATTATAAATCATAAGAACTGAAGTAGGCTATTCAGCCCACTGAGTTTGCATTATCAGTCAATGATATTATGGCTCATCTACTAAGCCTTAACTCCATTCAGACTCTGAACTACCTGTTGCCTCCAGCCTGTTCCCTGGCCAACATCTCTGTCTCTGGCTTGCTGCAGTTTCCAGCGAAGCTCAACCCAAGCTGGAAGGACAACGCTTTATTCCCTGCTTAGGGACCCTGCAGCCCTCTGGACTCAATATTGAGTTCAATAATTTTAGGGCCTAAACTGTCCCATATCCCAGCCCCCTACCCCACACACCAGGCCTTGTTATCACATACCCTGTCATTACACACAACCTGTTGTTGGTCACTAACTGTCCCCATTAACAACTATTCACCCTCCCAGCCTGATCGTTAGCGACTCTTTGTCCAACTGTTCTCCTCTCACTTTAGGTTCTATCCTATCATTTACACCCTACCCCACCTCCCCTCCCCATTTTCTGCAATTAAATTGATGCTTTCCCGGCCACATTCAGTCCTGAGGAAGGGTCACCGGACCCAAAAAGTTAACTCTGATTTTTCCTTCACAGATGCTGCCAGATCTGCTGAGTATTTCCAGCAACTTTGTCTTTGTTTCCCATGACTACCTTTCTTCCCATAACTCTTGGCTCCCTCACTGATTAAAACTCTGCCTCAGCCTTGAATATACTTAAAGACCCAACCTCTACAGCCCTTTGCAGTAAAGAATTCCAGAAATTCACACGCTCTGAGACAAAGAACCTCATCTCTTTTAATAAAAGGGTAACCCTTTATTCTGAGATTATGCCCTCCAGTCCCAGACTTCTCAGCAAGAGGTAACAGTTTTTCTGCACCTATCTTGTCAAGTCTCCTAAGAACCTTTTATGTATCAATAAGATTGTCTCCCATTCTTCCAAAGTCTAAAATGTGCAAGCCCGTCTTACTAAATCTCCCCTCATTAGGCAGATCTACTGCACCAGAATTAGCCTGTCAATCTTCTCTGCACTGCCTTGAATGCCAGTATATCCTTTCTTACAAAAGTGTCCCAAAATTGTTCACCGTAGATTGAATTGCATTGTCTAAGAGTATTGTTCTAGATTTAGTATTCACTGCTGTCTCCTACCTTATACCTCCTATGTTATGTTCTGAGGAAGGGTCAACGGACCCGAAATGTTAACTCTTTTTTCTCCTTCACAGATGCTGCCAGACCTGCTGAGCTTTTCCAGCAACTTTGTTTATGTTCCTACCTTATACAGTTTTGTAGGCCTCCCTATCATTCTTCTTGTTTTAAGATATAAGAGTCCAAAGTATGCAAATTTTCCACATGCACTTGTATCCCCAACAATATACTTAAGTGCAAATTAACAAATCAGTGAGGACACACACTGCCCATGCATCAAGTAAAATCCTGGAACTCACTTTGCTTTGGAAAGGGCTGTTAAGAAGAAGAGAAATACATGCATACACACAAACATACACACACTTTTGTTTGTGCTTGAATAATTAACCTAATTTGCTTTGTTAAGGGGATAACAATCTAACATTGTTTCAAGCAATTTGTACAATCCTTGTTAAAATTCAAGCTGAACGCCTAAGATTGATTAAATTGGAAATGTCATTTTTCGATGTTTTCAGGTAATGCTTTTATGCTTTTGAATTAATGAATTGCTTTAGCTTACAAATGGGCAAACAAACCCAAAACTCACATTCTTGAATGTTAAGGGAATGGATTTTATTCAAATCATTCTTTATTTAACATTTTACCACGTGTCAGTCCTACTTTTTCTGCCTGCATGGAGAGCACAGTTTTCTGATTGTATGCCTGCACTGTTTGGATCTTTTTCTATTTTGTTTGTTTATGCTGTAGTGTCACTATGGAGTAAAGTACTCATGTTTATGTAGGACCGGCATACCACAGAACAATCATTTCTATGTTTTGAAAATAAATTTTTTTTTACAATGAGGAAAAATTGCAGTTATATCATAGAATCATAAAATCCCTACCGTGTGGAAACAGGCCATTTGGCCCAACAAGTCCACACCGCCCCTCTGAAGAGCATCCCACTCCCCTATCCCTGCATTTTCCATGTCTAACCCAACTAACCTAAACATCCCTGGGCTCTACGGGCAATTTAGTACAGCCAATCCACCTAACCTACACATCTTTAGACTGTGGGAGGAAACCAGAGCACCCGAAGGAAACCCATGCAGACACAGGGAGAATGTGCAAACTCCATACAGACAGAGGCTAGAATCGAACTATTAATTTGAAAAATTCTTTTTACTTTGTCAGCTGGTTGTTATAACCCAAGCGACAATAGCTTAGATCTTTTGTTAAATCTTCCCTACACCCTTGGAAAGTGTAACTTTAGGGATTATGTAGATATATGGGTAATGGCTTTTGTTGTACAGTCCTTACCTCTGGGGCAGGAGGCCTGGTTCAAATCCTGTTCCAGAGGTACAATCTAAGAATCCTTAGAGTGCAGAAAGAGGCCATTCAGCCCATCAAGTCTGCACCAACAAGCATCCCACCCAAACCTAACCCTATCACAGTGACCCCTCATCTACCGTGACTAAGCTGCCGAACTTGCAAGTCCCTAGACACTACTATGGCCAATCCACCCAACCTGCATATCTTTGGACTGTGTGAAGAAACTGGAGTGCCTGGTGGAAACCTACACAGATACGAGGATAAGACAGACAGACACCCAAGGCTGGAGTCAAACCCAGGTCCCTGGCGCTGTGAGGCAACAGTGCTAACCACTGAGCCACCCCAGAAGTGTCATAACCCATTTCGACAGGCTATTTAAAATATTCCTAAAGTCTACAATATATGGACACTACCCGTGAGACGCTTCAGTATTCCTCTCATTCAAATAACAGTGGAATCTCCCTTTACTCACACCGTCTCATCAGTATGTGTACATATTGCAAAGTTTTTAATTTGTTTACATGTTGAGGACAGCTGCACAATCAAAAACAGTCTCAGTTCTCCTGGTAGCTCAATAGCAGTCTTTTTTTTAAACAATCTTTCAATTTCTGAACAAACATTGGAGGGTTAGTCATTGAAAGGGACAGACTTTATAGCCAAATACCAAGATTGATTCAATTAAACCTTATAGTTGTAAATCAACAAGGGAATTCATGATTTAATTTACTTCCACAAGCACTAGACTATACATTATGGTGAAATACTTAGCATTTCAATGAATTTACACTCTTCCCCACAACTCTGAAAGGGTTTATGACACAATGGAAATGTCACTACCTCTGAGCCAGAAGATCCAGGTTCATGTTCCATCTGTAGCAGAGATACGTCTATAGATAGCACATCCTTCACTGTGTCGCTCTGGCCATTTGTTCCTAGCAGCCATGGCAAGGCATCAGGGAGGCCAGGCCACTCTAATCTCATACTGGGTGCTTCTTCTTCATGAGAAGATAGGCAGCCAACTAAATGAGGAACCACACACAGGGTCCTCAGAAAGAAACTCCAGAGGTGGTAAGACCTTTGTTCCTGCACGTGTGGTCTTCACGAAGAATAGAATCCCTACGGCGTGGAAACAGCCCATTGGTTCCATATTGACCCTCCAAAGAGCATCCCCATCCAGACCCACCCCATCACGGTAACCCTGTATTTCCCAACCTGCACATCCTTGAACACATTGGGCAATTTAGCATGGCCAATCCACCCAACCGGCTCATCTTTCATCTGTGGGTGGAAACCATAACACGCAGAGGGAACCCACATAGACATGGGGAGAATGTGCAAACTCCACATGGACAGTCCCCCAAGGCTGAAATCAAACTCAGATCCTCGGTGCTATGAGATAGCTGCGCTAACCACTGAGCTACCACATCTGTTGGAGTTCAGGCCAGGGAAGGTGCACTTGCTTCTGGCAAGGACACCCTGAACATATTTGGACCCTCTAGTTGCAAACATACCCAACAAAATCCCCAAAGCCAATAAGTTCTGGTGTAGGGCAGGCTCTCTCCACTCTGGCTGCCATGCTTGGGACTGGACTTTGATGTAGTCAGAGGGAAAGAAATACCTCTAGAGAACATTGGTGGCACTGGATGCCATTTCGCTATGAATGAAGCCTCACTTTTAAATAAATATACCCACACTGCCACTAAATCTATTACCTCATGCCTCTGTGTAGCCCCTACTGTCACTGTGACACTGATGATCACATTGGTCAGAAGTCAAACATCGGTCAGCATTTGTGATCTTCCATGGACCAATGACTTTAGAAGCTGCAGCACCATGAGGGGGCAATGTGAATGAGTGAGTTGGCAGTGCAGAGGGCATGCAGGGTTAGTAATCCAGGGTTTTAGAATGAGTGAGAGTGAGTGAGGGAAGATGCAGCTCTGTGAGTAGTAGAGTATGAGCCTTGGTGGGATATGTGTACAGTGACAGAGTTGTTGTAAAGTAAATGAGAGCAAAAAGGACAAGATTTTACAATAGGGTGGCACGATGGCTCAGTGGTTAGCACTGCTGCCTCACAGCACCAGGGACCCGGGTTCCATACCAGCCTCAGGCAACTGTCTGTGTGGAGTGTGCAAATTCTCCCCGTGCCTGCATGGGATTCCTCTGGGTGCTCCAGTTTCCTCCCACAGCCCAAAGGTGTGCAGGTTAGGTGGATTGGCCATACTAAGTTGCCCATAGTGTTCAGGGATGTGTAGATTAGGTGGGTCATAGGGGGGTGGGTCTGGGTGGGTGATCCAAGAGTCGTTATGGACTCGTTGGGCCAAAGAGCCTGTTTCCACACTGTAGGGATTCAATGATGATGACTAATTATGTGGTAAATTTACTAATTTTACACAATTGTAATGCATTACATCTGATTCAAACTTCTTCTCAAAATGCAGGGTGAATTCAACCATATTATGGTCAATGGTCCCTAGGAATTCCTTTACTTTCAGCTTCCTAATCAAGTCTACTTCATTACACATCACTAAACCAAGAACTACCTGTTGCCTAGTGGCATCTATCATATGCTGTTGCAAAAATATCTTGTAGACATTCCACCAATTCCTTTTCTCGAAATCCACAACCCTGTCATTACAGGGTAAAATTGTGTTGTATGACAACATACAAATCTTTAGTCTATCCTTTTACTTAGTCTGCTATTTTATGGCGGTCATTGCTGCAAACTGAGTAACAAACTAATTTATAAAACATAAAACCAAAATACTGAGGATGCTGGAGATCTGAAATAAAAACAGAAAGTGCCGGTGGATCTCAATAGGTCTGGCAGCATCTGTGGACTGAAAAGCAGAGTCAATGTTTTCTTCAGAACTGGATCAAATTTATAAAAATGAGTTCTGTGATTTCTACTCAATGTTACTAAGTTTTATTGGCATACAGTAGAGCAAAGGGCATTAGTAATATTTTTTACGAATTGCTAAAGATTGCAACAGGTAGGCAGCATGCCAAAAGTGCATTATTCTTAGAGTCATTGCACAGCAGCTCAAATCCAGAAAAAATGATTCCCTTGTAGGAAGCAGATAGTGGGCTTCAATCAGGTTCAATCACAGAAACCTTAAAAACTTGTCACTATTGCAAATTGAACTTTGGAACTTGTGAAGAGTTTGTGGCTGATGTTTGCCTCAGTAAGGCTGAAGCCACATCATGGGGCTTTTGTCAATTACTCTGGGGTACCTTTGGCCTAGTTGGTATTCCCAGCAGATTTTCATTGCAGAGAAAGAAGTTTTAAGTCCGTATCCCAGGTGGTCTTTCACTTAGCAATGAGCTCAGGATTAAAGTGCCCTGCTTTGATGATGTGGGATGAAAAAAAGCATTCACAGGATGTGGGTCTTGTTGGAAAGGCCAACATTTATTTTCCATCCCTAATTGTCTTAAAGAAGCTGGTGAACTCCTGTGGCCCATTTGTATAAGTATACCCAGAGCTATGGCAAGGAGAGAGGTTCAGGAGTTTTGAAGCAGGGACAGTGAAGAATAACAATTTATATTTCAATTCAAACACTTGGAAGGAATGTGGAAGTGATGGTGTTCCTGTACACCTTCTGCCTTTCTCCTTCTAGATGGTAGAGCTTGTGGGTTTGGAAGGCGCTCTTGACGGAGGTGTGGCAAATTGCTTCAGTGCATCTTGCATATCGTTTCTGTGTTGCCAATGTGCATTGATGGCAGTGGATGTTATTATTCAATGTACTGAGTATGTTCTGATCAAGTAAATTGCTTTGTTGACCTTTTTCAGTATGACTGATACTACACTCATCCAGGCAAGTTCAGAGTATTCCATCACATTCCTAAACTGTGCCTTATAAATGATGCAAAGGCTGTAGTGAATCATAGAGTGAGTCACTTATAACACAACTCTAAACTTCACAGTTTGTGCTTAGTTGCGACAGTCATGTGTGCCTGCCTTGGATTCATGTATTATACAACGTGCTAAAAATGGAAGAGAACACTGTGTACAGTACTGCAAACATCTGACCTACAATGAAGCAGATGAAGACGGTTCAGTCTTGGCCACCATTCTAAGGAACTCCTGTAAAATTGTCCTTGTCCTGAGCTGATTGAACATGGATGATAGCAAACATTTTCCTTTGTGCCAGGCATGATTGCAGCCTGTGAATATGTTTCTATTCTGATTTCCAATGATTTTAATTTAACTGAAATATATTCTATCAAATTCAGTCAAATGCTGTTTTGATGTTAAGCGTAGCCAGTCTCTCCTCATTTAGGATTGGACTACGGCTGTAATGAGGTTGGCAACCAAATGGCCCTGGCAGAACCCAAATTGAACTTTAATGAACAGGTTATTGATCAGTAAATGTTGCTTGATGGAACTATTGACAATCATTTAATGATGGTGATGCGGCAATTGGTTGGAATGGATTTGTCCTGCTTTTTCCGGACAGTTCATGTTTGTTAACTCAACAACAACATGCCACATTTTCAGGAAGATGCTCTCGTATGTGCACCTTTCCTTTAAGACAGTTCACCTTTAAAGGTTCTGTGTATTGTGTGCATCAACACGTTCATGCTAAACATGTGAATTTGTAGAAGTGTGTAAAGATTGATTTCAGTTTTATCCTTTACTAATATGCTTCCTGGACTTCCTGGACAGGGGTATTTTGCCACGATTTTGGGTAGATGCTATTGTATATGTGTACCTTTAAGAAAGTTCACCTTATGGACTCTGTGTATTGTGGCTATACAATATGTGACTCCACCTGGTAGTTGGTCTATTGTGAGGTTGCAAACTGCAAGCACAGAAAACGTTGGCTCTTTGCAGTATTTGCTTTGCAACTTACAATGTGTTTTAATGTTTTGAATAATCTGACTTAATCAGCCCCTGACATATGGTTATGAAACTAATATTGTAGCCAAACTGTAACAGCTTGTCTTGAGGCAGGGTTTGTTTTCGGGTACAAGATTTTGATGATAGAGCTCAGATTTTCATAGGGTCATAGACATTTTAAAAGTACTTTGAATTAATGCTGGTCATCAAACATCCATACATTCCAATCCCATTTTCCAGCATAGAAGTCTATTTCCCATAGACTTATAAGTGATAAATTTCACATACTCATCAAAATATTTGGTCAATATCTTGAGAACTCCCACCTCTACCATGATTTTAGGCAGTGAGCTGCAGGTACCACTCCCCTCTGGGCGAAAATGTTTTTACTCAAATTATTTCTAAACCTCCTACTCCTTCCCTTAAAACTGTTCCCTCTGTGGTTATTGACCCTTCTACTAAGGGTAAAAGCTTTCCGCTATCTACCCTATCTGTGTCCCTCAGATCTTTGTACACCTCAATTAGATTCCACCTCACCTTTCCCTGGCCTAAGGAAAGCAGCCCCAACCTATCTAATCCCTCTTTATAGCTGAATTTCTCCTGCCTAGGTAAAATGCTGATGAATTTTCTCTGCACTCTATGTAGTGCAATCACATCCTTTCTATTGTGTGGAGATCAGACTGCACACAATATTCGTGCTATGATCTAACTAAGGCTATGTAACCCTCCATCATAACCTCACCGCTCTTGTATTCAATGCCTGTCTAATAAGGGCAAGTATCCCTTATCCCTTTTTAACAGCCTTCTTTATCTGCTCTGCTACCTTTAAGGATTTATGGGCATGCTTACCAAGGTCCCTCTGATTCATTGTACTTCCTGAAGTCCTAACATTCATTGCATTCTCTCCTCCCTTTTTAGTCCACCCAAGAAGTATCACCTTTAACAAACTCATTTATGTTATCCCGTAGTGTCAGTTTTCCTCCACACTATTTAACATAACAACAATGTTCATGTTATCTGTGATCATATCTCCTATGTTCATGTCTAGATCATTAACGTACACAGCAAACAGCAAGGGACTCAGCACTGAATACAGCAGTATGCCACTGGATGCAGGCTTCCAGTCAAAAAAACACCCTTTGATCATTACACTCTGCTTCCTGTTTTGGATCTAGTTTGCCAAATTGGCCTGGATCCCGTGGGCTTTTACCTTCATGACCAGTCCGTCATGGGGGACGTTATCAAAATCCTTACTGAAACGTTATGTCAACTGCACTACCCTTATCATCACACCTAGTAACCTTCTTGAAAAATTCAAACAAAGCCATGTTGGCAATCCTTGATTAATCTTTGCCTCTCCAATTAGAGGTTAATTTTGTCCCTCAGAACATTTTCTGACAGTTTCTTTACCACAGGTGATAGATGCACTGACCTGTAATTTCCTTGTTTATCTCTAACACCCTTCTTGAACAGTGGTAACCAAATGAGCTGTCCTCCAGTCCTCTCACATTCCTCCCGTGGCCAGAGATAGTTTGAAAGTTAATGTCAGAGCCCCGGCAATATCCTTCTTTGCCTCTCTCAGAAGCCTTGTATGCATCCCATCAGGAACTGGGATTTGTCCACTTTAAAACCTGTTAAAACCTGCTCTCTATCAATGCTTATCTATTGTAAGTATAAATACAAAGTACTCATTTAGAATGTGTGAGTGATAATGGGAACTGCAGATGCTGGAGAATCCAAGCTAATAAAATGTGAGGCTGGATGAACACAGCAGGCTCAGCAGCATCTCAGGAGCACAAAAGCTGACGTTTCGGGCCTAGACCCTTCATCAGAGAGGGGGATGGGGTGAGGGTTCTGGAATAAATAGGGAGAGAGGGGGAGGCGGACCAAAGATGGAGAGAAAAGAAGATAGGTGGGGAGGTAGGGAGGGGATAGGTCAGTCCAGGGAAGACGGACAGGTCAAGGAGGTGGGATGAAGTTAGTAGGTAGGAGATGGAGATGCGGCTTGGGGTGGGAGGAAGGGATGGGTGAGAGGAAGAACAGGTTCGGGAGGCAGAGACAGGTTGGACTGGTTTTGGGATGCAGTGGGTGGAGGGAAAGAGCTGGGCTGGTTGTGTGGTGCAGTGGGGGGAGGGTACGAACTGGGCTGGTTTAGGGATGCAGTAGGGGAAGGGGAGATTTTGAAGCTGGTGAAGTCCACATTGATACTGCATCCATTGTACCCGGTGTGGCTTCCTCTACATTGGGGAAACCAAGCGGAGGCTTGGGGACCGCTTTGCAGAACACCTCCGCTCGGTTCACAATAAACAACTGCACCTCCCAGTTGCAAACCATTTCCACTCCCCCTCCCATTCTTCAGACGACATGTCCATCATGGGCCTCCTGCAGTGCCACAATGATGCCACTCGAAGGTTGCAGGAACAGCAACTCATATTCCGCCTGGGAACCCTGCAGCCTAATGGTATCATTGTGGACTTCACCAGCTTCAAAATCTCCCCTTCCCCCACCACATCCCAAAACCAGCCCAGTTCGTCCCCTCCCCCCACTGCACCACACAACCAGCCCAGCTCTTCCCCTCCACCCACTGCATCCCAAAACCAGTCCAACCTGTCTCTGCCTCCCGAACCTGTTCTTCCTCTCACCCATCCCTTCCTCCCACCCCAAGCCGCACCTCCATCTCCTACCTACTAACGTCATCCCACCTCCTTGACCTGTCTGTCTTCCCTGGACTGACCTATCCCCTCCCTACCTCCCCACCTATACTCTCCTCTCCACCTATCTTCTTTACTCTCCATCTTCGGTCCGCCTCCCCCTTTCTCTCTATTTATTCCAGAACCCTCACCCCATCCCCCTCTCTGATGAAGGGTCTAGGCCCGAAACGTCAGCTTTTGTGCTCCTGAGATGCTGCTTGGCCTGCTGTGTTCATCCAGCCTCACATTTTATTAGCTACTCATTTAGAATCTCTGCTTTGTCTTTCAGCTCCATGCACAAATTGCCACTTTGGTCCCAAATGGGTCCGACTCTTTACCAGGTTATTCTGTTGCCCCAATATACTCATAAAACACCCAGTTTGTCAGGGTTGGTAGTCTTTGGTTGTGTTCAGCACACTCAGTTTTTTCTTAATTATGTGGAGATTCTCTATTTGGTTGAAGACTGGTATATTTGATGGCTGAAGCTTGGGAGGATCAGATGGACCATTTGCTAGATATTTCTGGCTGATTCAGCCTTAAGGTTTGTAATTCTGCTGGGTTCTGCCAACATCAGTCGTCCACCATCATTCAAGATGGCAAGTAATAGGACTGCTGAAGTTTGATTTGATTGTTTAGTCATGGATTTACTCAGCTCTATCTATAGCATGCTGCTTTCAATGTTTAACATGCTGTTTGTTGTAGCATCATCAGGTTGATAGTTCAGTTTCTTTTTGATATGGTCTTCTACAATCCTCATCTGAGGATTGGTTGGTCACCTGGCTTGTTGGTAATGATGACAGGTAATTACTTTTTGGGAACAGGCAGGCCTTGAACCTGGATTTTGTAGCTCAGAGGTAGGGAAACTGCAACTGCATCACAGAGCCCCCAATATTATGAAGGTAACATATTGTGGTTGAGTACAATTATGTTACTAATTGCCTCATGGATACTATATTTGAGCTGTTATACTTTATTCTATGTGTAGACCATGTAACATGCTGAAGGATCGTCCTTATTGTGGAAGTGGTAATTCGTTGTCTGAAGGGCATTGGTGGTCAATCCCCCCCATTATTGTCATCAACACATGCGCCTGTGATAAATAGTTTGTAAAGATGAGGTTAAGCAGATTTTTTTGCTTTGTCTCTCTCATCACCTGCTAGACGTCATCTGGCAATTGCAGCAGGCAGTGAAACAGAGGTGTTCCTGTTTCCCTAACCTGAAAACTGCTCAAGGCATGCCAAGAGTTGGCAGGAACTGTCAACACATGCGTGGATTGTGAATGGGGTGAAAAAAAACGCTGCTCTTATAAGAAAAAATAAAGTAAACGTGCCACATTAAAAATTTCAAGGTGCTTGTGAACCTCCTGGCAATTACTTACTTTGCTCCGCTCCATACTGTCATACTTCCCTCATTAAATTAAAGTCATGGTTAACACAATAGCTGTTTCAGATAAAGTCCTTAGTGGCCTGCCTGACTCCTACAAAATACTACCTAGGGATTGAGCAACAACATTCAAAAGTGCCTGCAAATTCTATTCACCTCTCTACAAGATGGTTTGAGTTAACCTGTGTGTGGGACTTGCATTGTCAATGTTGTGCTCAAAATCTAATCAAGATTTCTCCTGAAGAAGGGAAAATTGCGAGCTTGCCTGAAGACTAGCAGTTTGAATAAAGGTCAGTCAATTTACTTCCGAGTTGAAACACAGATATGGAGACAAAAGTTGATGAAGCAAACAAGCCTGTTCTAAGGCTAGATTAATTGTAATTATTTTTAATTAAACTATTCAGATACCATACGACACTTGTCTGGGGTAAGTAGAAACTTGAAACAGGAATTTATGACCCAGAGGTAGGGACAATACCGCTGTGCCTCATGAGTCCTCGGGTTAATTAAAAATGCTCTTGTCTTTTCATTCCTCCTGGTCAACTTTCGTGTCACTAAGATTTCATGAAAAATTTCATCTTTCACAATGTTGTTTGGAAAATATAATTAAGGCAGAACTTCTTCCAATATTGCCCCCATCCTGTCTTACAGGAAGAGGCTAGTGCATGAAAACCAACTCTTCAAATGAACCAATAAGAAGCAACACTTCATTTGAAAGGATGTAACAAACCCTAAATTCTAATTCTATAGACTCATAGGACTCAATGTTCACTGTTTCCCTATCTACAGATGCTGCCAAATTTGGTGAATTTATCCAGCGTTGTTTTATTTCCAATCTCTATGGGCTTATTTTGCCAAAGCAATTGTTTTCTGAGCAGTCTGAGCCATTGACATCATTGGGTAATGCATTTGCAAACTATAGTCTACAAGTACAGAAAAGGCTACAGTCTGCATGTGTTGACTGTTACTACATATAACGGTCAGCCTTGAAAACCGTTATATTTCAAGGGTCATCTGCTGCCCCCTTTCAACTCAGGAGAGCTATTTTTTAGTCATCCTTAGGATCTCTCTTATGAATGCTGCTGCAATACAGGGCTTTGATTGCACTGTAGCCTCCTCAATGAGCAAGGCTTAAAGAGGAGTGCGTTCAAAGTCAGATTTCTGACATGTGTCTTTCTCACAATCAAACCCCTTGATCTGCAGGTTAGAGTGATATAGTAGCTCTCAGAAACATCTCTACATTATACCCTTCCTACAGCTTTCATGACTGTGTGGAAGTCAAAGACAGGCAGGGCCAGTCTTTTCCTGTAGCAGAAAGAGGTTAACACCTGGAATCTGTCCCATTCTTGTTGACACTCACAGTGTTTGAGATCTCCTTTGAGATTTTTTTGAGCCTAACTCAAATAATAAAATATCATCCTCTGGGCAAGTCCCTGCTTTTGGCTCAGGACATGGATATAGCATCAAACTAGCCTATGGAACATTGTAGACAGTTTCCATCAGAAATGAGACAACATGGTGGACAGACTTGATTTGACAGACAGAACTGATTCCCCTAAAATAAGCCACAGCATCAGGTTACACAATTTGGAAAGTCCATTTCATATTGGCAGAAAACAGCATTTATAGCTTAGTAATGGTGGTGGCAGTAGATGCTGTGGACGTTTTCCTGTTAGATATTTGAGACACTGTTTATTTGCACTAATTGTTCAAACATGG
This sequence comes from Stegostoma tigrinum, assembly GCF_030684315.1. NCBI lineage: Eukaryota > Metazoa > Chordata > Chondrichthyes > Orectolobiformes > Stegostomatidae > Stegostoma > Stegostoma tigrinum. The sequence goes on along the minus strand of NC_081385.1, from coordinate 10,456,453 downwards.
AGGGATGACATGACAGTTATTGTTACATATTGGGATAGAATAGGCATTAACATTACCCATGTAGAGCACTGGCAGGCCACATTCACAGAACTACATCCAGTTCTAATCAGTGCATATTTAAGAAGGATGGAAGGGTCCTCAAAGATACAGAGGAGGTTTACCAGAATGACCCCAGAGATGAAGGATATTAGCTTCCAGGTTATGTTGGAAAGATGGGAATAAAGGATATTGAGGGAAAATTGCAGAGGTGTAAGTGGTTATGACAGGTTTAGATAATGTAGACAAAGAAAGGCCATTTCCATTTACAAATACCAAAGATGCAGATTTAAGATTTTGGGGCAAAAGACTTGGAGTGGTTGAGAGTACATGAAAAGGAGTTTTTACACAGTACGTGATAATAACCAGGAATTTGCTGACTATGAGGGTGGTGGAAACACCATAATGTAAAAAGCCAATTGGATAATTGAGGGAAATAAATTTATAGAATTACATGGATATAGTGGGGTAATGGAACTGACTGGACTGTTCTACAGCGAGCCGACAGAGACTTAATGGACCAAATTGCCTCAAACTGAGTCATAACTGACTCATAGACAGAAGTGCCGTTTTGAGTGCTTTATCTGTTGGAAGTAGTGAAGCTTGGGTCGCCTTCTTTTTGTGATATGACTACAAGGTGTACAAAGAAACAAGAAGCATAGAGTGTCCATGTAGCAAGGAGAAAACCAGCCAGGAGTATTCTTTTACAATCCACTTGGAGCAGCCATATCACAGTTGGGGAAAGGGAGAGCTTACCATGGGCATATTGAGGTGGAGCCCTTGTATAGTGTAATAACTTATTGAACTGAGGCATGATCATCCCAATTTTTATGATGAGGAGCCAATTGGGTGACGATTGAAACCTCAAGTTATTCTTATGATGGTCTATCTGGTCTACCAGAAATACTAGAAGTGGATCACCACTGGGAAGCATCTTGATGAACCTGATGTAACAAGAGCACAGAGTGTGTGAACCAGGTCAAAAATTTGAAAGGAGTTGGCCTGCAAATGACCTGCGATAACCCTACACCTAATCCTTTGTTAGTTTTATTACTGGGTGTCTAAGTATTATTCTACACACTGCACGATGCTTCATCTGGCCTTGTGCTGCAACATGTCAGAAAGTTGCTGAAAACCAGAGCAATAGGGGTGTTCCATGACAGAGAACAATGGTGGGCCAGTTATCAATATAACTGCACAGGAACTGTTGCCACTGGCTGAGTACTCATTGTGTGCTGTGGTAGCAACGATGAATCATTTTCTTGTGGTTGCATCAACAGAACATAGCATAAACACAGAAATTGGGTTAAACTTTACAGTTAAAAGGAAGTCGTAATCATTTAAATACACAATGCAAACAAACGTGAAAACACCACACCTTTCTCACCCTATTTTTGGTTAGCTTTTGCATCGACTCAGAGAGATTCTTGCTCACTGTTTTGATGTTGTTATTATTCTATGCGGGTATCCTGTTGCTTTCACCCACAATGTAACAATCGGATTCACTAGACTAACCATAGTGGAAGGGTAAAATAAATGATACTCAAGCATGAAGGCACTCATTCTTGAAGTTATCTTCTACCTGGTCAAGTAATTGAATTCTCTAGGTTAATTCCGAACAATTGATGCAAACTGAAGAAAATCCAAATTTCACTTCCCACAGTCTAAAGATGTGCAGGTTAGGTGGACTGGCCTTGGGGAATGCAGGGTTACAGTGATAGGGTAGGGTGGGTTGGGTCTGGGTGGGATGATCTTTGGAGGGTCAGTGTGGACTTGATGGGCTGAACAGTCTGCTTCCACGTCATAGAGCTTCTATGATGTTTAGATGAAGACATAAAATTAAGGCTTCTTCTGCCATGTCAGATGAACTTAAAAGACCCTATGCCTACATTTCAAAGAAAACAAGTGGAGTTCTTCCTTATCTCTTAGAGTAGCATGGTGGCTCAATGGTTAATACTGCTGGCCCAGCACTAGGACCTGGGTTCAATACCACCCTTGGGACACTGTCTGTGTGCAGTTTGCACGTTTGCCCTGGGTCTGCATGGGTTTCCATCGGGCGCTCTAGTTTCCTCCAAAGATGTGCACTTTAGGTGGATTGGCCATGCTAAATTGTATATTCTTTCCAGGGCTGAGAGGCTTAGGTAGATTGACCATGGAAAATGCAGGGTTGCAGAGTATGTTGTGTGTGCAAGTCTGGGTGGGATGCTCTTCAGAGAGTCGGTGTGGACCTTTTGGGCCAAATGGCCTGTTTCCACACTGTGGGGATTCAGGTTCTATTTTAACCACCTGAGTTTTTCAGAGTTTGGTAAAAGGAAAAAATTTCAGTCACTATTCAGTTCAACAATTAAACTGAAACCTGCAGATTGTGGCAAAATGCTTGAGATGCTAGTGAGTTTTTTAAATTAAACTATGAGAAACAAAGGTGAAAGATAAAGACTACAATATTAAAACTTTTTAGCTCTGGTGGTGCAGGGAAGCCAGTGCATGGAAAAGGTAGGAGTTGGGAGTCTATTCCTCATGATTATGGTAGGGACATCTGGTGCATTTGTTAGAATCAGTCAGAAGCCACACAACACTAAGTTAAAGTCTAACAGGTTTATTTGAAATCACAAGCTTTCAAAGCACTGCTCCTTCATCAGGTGACATCAGGTAACTTCACCTGAGGAAGGAGCAGCTCTTCAAAAGCTTGTGATTTCAAATAAACATGTTGGACTATAACCTGGTGTTGTATGATTCCTGACCTTGTCCGGCCCAGTCTAACACTATTACCTCCATATCATTTAGATTGAGGCATCCACTGTGCTTGCAAGTCCTATTAATGCCATCACTTAAACATCTGTTCATCTGTCCTTCGCATGTTTTGTTTTTGAGGTGACCTTACTTAATATTGCAGAGTTTGTGGAAGTAATCTGTTGGAATTGGCAGAAGTTTTTTCAGCCAGAAGGGATCATTTATGCATTTGAAAGGTCCCGAGTAGAGAACCTGCTGAGAGGTCTTGGGGGCTATAGCCACAGTTCCTTTGGAATGCAACAGAACAGGAGAATGGTGTAGTTGCAATCTTGAGGGGACAACTTTTGCAGAGGAAGGAGAAGGGTTCTCAAAAGAAGGTCTTTTTTACCTCATAGAATCTCTACAGCCTTTGGCCCAACAAGTCCACACCTAACCTCAGAGCATCCCACCCAGACCCATCCCCCATAACCCACTTAATCTACACATTCCTGAACACTACAGGCAATTTAGCACGGCCAATCCACCTAACCTGCACATCTTTGGACTGTGGGAGGAAACCGGAGCACCCGGAGGAAACCCACACAGACACGGGAGAATGTGCAAACTCCACACAGACAGTCACCTGAGGGTGGAATTGAACCTGGGTCCCTGGCATTTTGAGGCAGCTGTGCTAAACACTGGGCCACCCCAAACCTTTGTGGAACATTCATTTCTTGATTTCAGCCAAGGGCAGTGTTTGCATTGACTATGCCAAGTCACTAAGACAATGGTCTTAGAATCATGTCACCATCCCCAAACTGTAGCCTCTGAGCAGCAGGAGGAATGAGTATGAGATCAATAGATAACAAAGTGTGGAGCTGGAGGATCACAGCAGGCCAGGCAACATCGGAGGAGCGAGAAAGCTGACGTTTAGGGTTGGGACCCTTCTTCAGAGTTGTCTCTGATTCCAGCAGCTGCAGTTCTTACTATCTCTGTATGATGTCAGTTGTATGACGTGTTCATTGCGAGGATCAAAGATGACTCTTGAAATTATGTTTGAGATCTTAAATGAGTTTAATTTCTATACAATGCAGACTTTGGGCTTTAGTGATATGTGCCTTTGCTTTTAGTTGCCTCTGAACATTTCCCTTGTACACATTTCTCAAACGGCAGGTTACCCACATAAGGAGGAATCAGGTGGTGATTCACCACCAGGTTGGACTCACATTTCCTTAATAGTTGAACAAAATTGGTTCAAAGCAGACTTTACAGCAAAATCTACGTTCTTGGCTGTAGATGATACACAAATGGAAGGGCAAGGTTACAGGAAAATGCAATTTCTTTTCAAAGTAATGAATTGACCTTGTAGGTATTTGTAACTTCATTGGCATTATATTTGGGCTCAGTTATAATATAACTTAAAGTCAAAGAAAAGCACAAGATAAATTCAAATGTAACAGCATGAGTCGGCAGATGTGAAATTGTTTGCGTGTTGAGATTTATTATGCACTATTTTTAATATGCATACACATAGAAAAGCCAGTTAAACCAGCAAAATGTGACATTGTGCATACACAATAAAATGATATTCTAAAAAAAAGAATATGATCGATTTTGAATTATTTTCCATTCCCCTCACAAATTACAAAGCTATTTGTGCCAAATAATTCCAAACAGGAAACAAAAATAAATACAGAGAGCATTGTAAAACATCAGATCAACCGTGCCACATTTAATTTGTAAGATTGTGTTAAAAATATTCTTCAAAAGCTAAGTCCTAGGGGTGGATGCAAATGTTATTTCAAACCTAGATAAGGGGCAAAGTAAAGAGACATTGTCTCTATAAATAGCGAAAGCTTCAGAGTTTACGGTGAATGTTATGGTTGTAAAGGTGAGGATTGTTGTTACTGGATGATAAACACGTGTTATTTTGGGTCAGGTGTCAGCATCCAGCTTTTCCAAGGATATGCGCATGACACACTGGCATGTTTGTCTGGCTAAGGTTGTTTATGTGGATGGTATTTAATCATAACATCATTGGACAAATTATGTCACGCCTCTGTGGCAGCTAGGGTTTAAACCTGGATGCTCTGCCCCAGAGTTAGGGAATACCACCATTGTACAACAAGAGACCCTGAATGAGATTATTTGCTTGATATTTGTAGTGAAATTGTGAACAACTGCTAAAACTACCTAATAGTGAACATAGAAAATCTTGATCCTTAGAGTGTGCTAATTAATGTCCAATTAGGGCCAGTTTTGCTCTCATACTATCAGGAACTTAGTTGAATCCAGCTAGTTATTTCAAAACAAGAACTTATATCATTTTGTTGAGGACTACAGCAACGACTGCTAACACCGATATGAATAATTGTTTTTAAGTAGTTGTATCTTATTTATCGCTGTCTAACCATTTCGAAAATATAGAACAAGACCCTTCTGCTTTCTTTCTTTAACCCATTGTGATGGTAGCCATGAAAGATGTTCTGGTTGTTTCAACTTTATTGAAATTAAGCACAAGTCCTCTGAGGGACAGGTGATGGAGTAGAAAGAAACACCAGTTTGATGTAAAGGATTGCCTTCTGGCTTCTGTATTGTAATGCATTGCTATGATTTGGGGTATTCGATTGTGATTAATTTTGCCCAAAAATGATCAAGTGATATTATTGCATGCAGTTCAAAAGATGTATTACTTTTTATTACAGAATAAGAAAGCACACCAAATATTCTGTCATGACACTTGTGTGCTTTTCAAGTCATAATGCATAACATCATAAAGCCAAAAGCAGTCAAGTGAAAAAGCCCAGCCACACTGATACAGTGTAATTACATTTGATTTAGACAAAGATACAAATATATATATAATTCAGATTGCATGGCAATCAACGGTTCATTTCATTGAAATGATGAAGAAATGTCCTGCTTCCACCTGATCCACATATTTGAAAATCACAGATTTGCGTATAGACAGTGGTTGCTCCTTTGAGCAACAATTTCCGAGAGACATTGCCTTGGTACCATACAGTTTCTTACAAGCAATGTCCTAAGCTGAAGGCAACATAGGCTACTGTATAAATAACAACAATAATGTAGAAATAATGTAAAATGATGAAGACCTGAGTAAAAGATAGAAGGCATTGTTACCTAGGCAATAAAATAATCCTTTTTTTGAAGCCTACTTTTTCCATCCAAAATAGAATGCCTGTTGGAAATAATTTTGTGGAATAAGGGCAATGTGAATCCTTTCAGTGTTTTTGTTGCTTGAATTCTGCTGTTCTCTTATACTATTTCAAATCTTGGAAAATATCCCACCATGTCAGTACAGTCTCTGTCACTGATAAATCTTGTTGATGTGGGGCAGAAGCTACAACGGTGTTACTGACAGAAAAATTGTTCATTTAACATTTCTCTATCAATCATTTTAACGACATCTCTTTAAATTTCTTTTCATTGGAACAGTAAAAGACCTAAAACAAGAATGCTGGAGGAATGTGTTCACTAAAACTGCCAAACGTACTTTATGGCTGTAATCTTTGTAATTGTAGCAAAGTATTTAGTTGTCTGGGTAACACATTTGGATATGCAGAATCTGGAACACTATTGCCGTTGATGAAAGTGCTATAAACTGCTACTGAACATGTGCAGACAAAGAATTGTAGTACATTTCTTGGCAAGCACACATTCAAACTATTCAACAATATTAATGGAACATTCTTCTGAGACAGCTTGCTTTTCAGTGGGTTTCCTTAACCAAAGCATTAAAGATCCTTGAATCTTTAGTTATTTGAAAATTAGGAGTAATCAAGAATCTATCATAGAATAGTTACAGCACAGAAGGTATCTATTCAGTTTTATGTGGTTTTTTCGACCAGCTCTCCGCAGGAGCAATCCAGCTGGTTCCACTTCCTCACTTTTACCCTGCAGCTGTGCAAATTCTTTTTCCCTTCAGGTGATTATCCAATTCCTTTTAGAAAATCATGATTGAATCTGGCCCCACCACACTTGCACCCATTACATACCAGACCTTAACCCCACACTACTTCATAAAGATTTTCCTTAAGTCACCATCATTCTTTTGCCAATCACAAACAGTACGATGAATTTTCAATGATCAAAACTGACGAATCAGTTTGCATTGAGTTCAAAATATTGCTTTTAGTTTAAGGGTAAAAATGAATTGTTAAATAAATGATGTAATTTATTGTTGAGCTGTGCTATTCCCACTCTATCAACTCAATGATAGGTACTTCTTTAGTTGTAAAGATTTTTATGGCATGCTTACATTGTGAGGGGACTATATAAATGCAAGTTCTATCTTTCTCTGAACAGAATCAGAATTATGAGTTTCTTAGAGCTCTATGTTAAAAATTTTGAGATTTCATTTTTATTGGGAACAAATTTCCCCTTATGTTTGTTGAATGCTGAAAAGGTAAAGTTAGATTGTTCCAGTAATTTGTTGGATATGATACTGAGATGTATTAAAGTATGAAGTCTTACATATGAGTGCACATTAAAACATTCCTAATATAAGGTACATGTTCATTCTGCAGGAGTGAAGGTGGTGGTACCAAGTCCAGATTGTGGGCTACATTTCTAGGATGTAGAATTTCGAGAGTTTGATCCTGATCCAATTCTCCCTTTCTTCAAGAGATACCTGATCTGAAAAGTCATAAAGATGTTCACAGTAAGCTCCAAGTTATAGACAAAATTCACCTATACTGTTTAAAATCACATTCTGGTATCAGACAGTTAATAAGCAATATTATAGCGATATACACAATATTAATGAATATCATTGACATTAATATAGGCTTGTTAACAGGAGTGGGTCTGGACCAGCCTGTGATTCTGACTTATGCTGACATCAAGGCTAGATGCACTGAATTTCAGCAAGGTGAATTTGCATTACTCAATTTAATAGGTTCTTGCATATGAAGAACTGGTGCAAGGAGTAACAGGGTGGATGCATTAAATCTATTAAGGCAACAGCAGTAAAAATGTTTGTGTACATGATGTGGAAGGTTGGCTTTGTTGCTACAACAATGGAAGTATTTTAGAAACAGTCATAATTTATATGCAGTTTGTAGAAATGTGCACCTGCAGGAAATCCTCCTCATCTTACCCAGGAAGATTTTAGAGGTTGTGTTACATGAGGTGCAGGAGAGGACAAATTTCCCCTCTTTGCAACGGAACAGTATCCCATTATGAGAACAGAAGCCGAGACAGTCAGAACAGAAATGGTACAGAAAGTGATTTGAAGTCTGCTTTTGATAGGAATTTGGGTAAACTGTGATGGACCCATCTGATGATAAGAGTAATGGCAGAGTAGGTACGCTCACCTTTGAATACATTTTAGTGAAATTTAGCATCGGCCAGGATGCAAAAGGTGCAGTAGTAAATTCATCACTTATTTATACTCCCAACTCTATTTGCCTTTCCATTGAATATGTGGTGGGGGTGAAGAGAGGCCCTTTTGAACTGCTGCAGTCCTTGTGTTACAGGACACTCCTAGCGCTGTTACAAAGAGGATTCCTGGACTTTGACAGCACAAGAACAGAATATATATTACTACATTAGCTTGAAATTGGCTTTGAGGATAACTTGCGGATGGAGTTGCTCCAAAACATCTGCTGCCCTTGTCCTTCTAGGTTTTAAAGGTTGCGGTTTTGTAAGGCAACGTTGAAGGAACATCTTGTAGACGGTACATACTTCTGGCACTATATGTAAATTGTGGTGGGAATGAACATTGGAGGTGGATGAAGTGCTAATGAAGTGAACTGTGTTTGCCTTGGTTCGTTGAATATCGGAGCTACGGACGGTGGTCAGGCTTTGGGGAGACAGGAAATTGGTTACTCACCAGAAAATTCTTAACCTCTGATTTACCCTTGTAGCCATAGCATTTATGTGGCTATTCCAGTTCAGTTTCTGGTCAATGGTAAGCCTTGAATAATGTTAATAGGGTCTTCAGTGACAGCGAGGCCATTGAACACCACGTCATTACAGGAAATGGAAGAGTGATTAAAAAAAAAACAAGGAAATCAGACATGTGCTTTTTCTCACCCGGTCTCCTTCTTCTCCTGGTTGCACCAGATGAATGGGTTGGTCATTTTCCAGGTTCCGAATGCTGGGGTCAGCTCCATGATATAAAAGCAGTTTGATTATTCTCTCCTGATTTCTCTCATTTTGGAGACCTGCAGCCATATGCAACGTAGTATTTCCATGAGCCTGGTGGAATAAAATCGGTTGAGATCATGTTTTGCTCCTTTGTTTATTATCAGTTTATTGCCTTTTAAACCTTTTTTCTCCCATTTCCTAGAGTCTTTCCTACAGCAATCACCCCAAAATTAAGTGTGAACTTCAATAAACAAGGGGGTGTAACTGAAAGTTCTGATTGTTAGCACAAAGGGAAAGGATCTCAGATTAGTTTGTTATACCCCTCTCCAAATTGAGGAAATTATAGAGAGGGGATTAAGAGGCAATTAAAACCATTCATCATTTTTAAGTGTTACTAGAGGATAACATCTCAGTTTTGCATTCCAGATATTTAAAAACAAATGCCTTGTAATTACTGTGTGTTAATATTAATGTGTGCACTGTTACTCAACTACTGTGTGCAATACTAATGTGAGAATGCTCAATGTGTCCATATGAAACTACTTGTAGTATTTTATTTGAGGCATCAAGATGCTTAAAATTAACAGGAGACAGTTATCTCATAATAAACATTCATATCATTATACAAGTGATGCAAATTGTTGCAGGGAGTCCAAAACTAGAGGGCATTGATTTAAGATGAGTGGGGAAAAGTTTAAAAAGGACCTGAGGGATAATTTTTTCACACAGAGGGTGATGCGTGTATGGAATGAGCTGCCAGAGGAAGTGGTGGAGGTGTATACAATTATAACATTTAAAAGGCATCTGGATGGGTATATGAATAGGAAGAGTTTAGATGGATATGGGCCAAATGCTGGCAAATGGAACTAGGTCTGTCTGAGAGGCCAGGTTGTGGAGATGAGTTTGATCGAAGGGACTGTTTCCATGCTGCATGACACTATTCATGACTTTACACCTACTGTAGGCTAGAAATAGATCTGCAGTTAAATACTTTTCAAAATAGATCATTTGAGATTGTATAATAAACCTTGGGCACTCAAGTTCAGTCATGAATTATTGATGGAGGCCACCAATTCCCTTCCTAGAGAGGTCTTGTCCTGATGCTGGAAATAGTGGGATGGATTTTTTTTTTACTGGGCAGGGAGGTCACAGTTTTGCTTAAAGTGGGTTCTAATCCCAGGTATCATAGAGGTGACATGTTGACAGTGACAGTAACAGTTACATGTTCACATGACACAGCGCAAGTATTTTCCTAAATGAAAACCAACTTGAGGAAGTCATCAAATTCTAAGCTCAATGCAGAGGACACCACAGACACACACACAGACACACACACAGACACACACACACCTGCTCATGAACTGATTTTAATCAATAAGACTATTCAGACATTGGGTGAATTTTACCACATGTTGACCAAGTGTCAATTTTGTTGAGTTTCAAGGAGGATTTCACTCCATGAAGCCCAATGGGTTTTCTCAAGTGATCTTCACTAACTTGTCTGGATACCCATGCACCACATCCATGTGACTCTTGCCCTCCCACTCATCATGTTATGCCACTCATTGCAAGCAGAAGTGCTGACGCTGTGGAGACCCATTAGGATGTCAGCACCAATGCCATCTGTAAAGCTCAGCCCTGCGCCCAGTCATGTGTTGGCAGTCTGCAGGTACCTAGCACGGGGTTCCTCGCAATTGCCCCAGATGTGCCAGATGAAGGGAAACTGGCAACCCACTTTGCCAATGAGGACTTAGAGAACCTGCTGGAAAAGGTTCAAAGGAGTGGGGGGGGGGGGGATGTAGGAGAGGTGGGTGGGGCACCACAGCACATAGAGCATGTTGTTGACTGCCATGACATTGGAGGGCCTGAGGAGCAACCAGCGAGCTGGAGTCACCAGGTTACTTCTCTGATTTTCTAGTTGGGAATTGTTACCTAGTTTCTATCTAACACATGGGAGAATGGAAAACTGAAATAACAATGAGGTGAAGTTATATAATTATGAGGATGATGATGCATGTGAATAGGCCCTTCACTGCTCATTAGCGAGAATCTTGTCTTGCCATTCAACAACTGGTTGGAAGATGGGGCATTTTGCTTTTGCCATGACGTAGCTCCATGTAGGGGGTGTGGGGTGCACCTCACCTATCTTTTCCACCATTGGGGATGGGAAGATTCTGCCCAAAGTAGAAATTACTGAAAGGTTCCAAATTTTCCTTTGAAATATTACTTAGGATGAATTAAATACGTGCCCGTTGAATTATTCTGGTGGATTGCAAAATGCTGTGTCATTTGCAACTCAGTAAATGCTACTATTGACAATGAGTCAGAAAGCTGTGGATTCAAATTCAATATAAAAGTCTTGAACACACAATCTAAATTAATGCTACAGTGCAGCACTGAGCTCCTCTTTAGTTCTTAAGCGATTTGGAATGTCCTGAGGTCAGATATGCAAGTCTTTTCTTATTTCTTTTATAAACACAACTTCTGTTGACATTAGAGTTCTAGTGCTATTCAGTTTCAATGTGGAAGTTGAAAAATAGTTTTAATTTCCACTGAAATGGGTTTTTTTTTAATATACTGGGGCATTTGATTCCTGCCTGTTTTCATACTGGAAACAAATTGAAAAACTCCTTGAGTGAAACGTATTTGGAAAAAAATTCTACCAAGTTTCTAACTGGCATTAAAACATTGCACAAAACTACCCCCAATTTGGCACACGAAAGCAGTCTCACTTCTACAAATAGCAAGGAAGCCTAGTTCCAGGCAATGGAAAGAAAAACATGCCAGGGCAGGACAATTATGGGATTAGAAATGAGGAATACCATTGAAACACACTGGTGTAAAATTATACACTAATGATGATCATCATAAATTTGGCTTTGTGGAGTTGATCAGATCAGACCTGTTCCATTTTAATGCAAGTAATGATCAAGAATTACATGTAATATTGCACATTAGTGTTAACGTCTCAAATATTTTGATAGTAAATTGATGAGTCACACTCCATAATGAACCTTTCTTCCTAGATCATATTACTGGTTTCAAGTACACCAAATTAGCTCCAGTCGATAGAGAATTTTATTTGTACAGATCTAATTACTTCTCAAATATTTTGGATTAGTACCAATTTTTAGTGGGGCCAGTCTCTACAGGCCAAACATATACACTCTTCATCTTACTTTCTGGAACCCTGTTGTTGACATCTCATGCTTATACTTTCTTGCAAGTACATGTTCCACAAAACAGAATGAATTTACCCATAATTGGAAAATACATGCAAAAATACTTCATTTTGACTTCACAGTGCCCCCATTTTGTTATTGTAACAACTGTATTTCCTGCACAAACAAATTTAGTACTATTACTTCTTCCAAAGAAGAGGCATGCTTCATTCAAAATATTAACACTGTCTTTTTCATTTTAAATGCTACCAGACTTGCTGAGTTTCTCCAATGCCCACCACTTTATTTTGATTTGAGATCTCCAGCAATCACAGTATCTTTCTTTTATTTCACAGTTTTTAATTGTTGCTATACTGGGTGATTAGAATAATCACTTCCTCTTAATTCTTAGTAATATGCATATTGAATCGACATTCATGCTATGTTATTGTTTAGAAACTTAAATTCTAAAATGGAAGAATAATATACAACTTTAGAGATAATGGGAACTGCAGATGCTGGAGAATTCCAAGATATTAAAATGTGAGGCTGGATGAACACAGCAGGCCAAGCAGCATCTCAGAAGCACAAAAGCTGACGTTTCGGGCCTAGACCCTTCATCAGAGGGGGGGATGGGGAGTGGGAACTGGAATAAATAGGGAGAGAGGGGGAGGCGGACCGAAGATGGAGAGTAAAGAAGATAGGTGGAGAGAGTATAGGTGGGGAGGTAGGGAGGGGATAGGTCAGTCCAGGGAAGATGGACAGGTCAAGGAGGTGGGATGAGGTTAGTAGGTAGCTGGGGGTGCGGCTTGGGGTGGGAGGAAGGGATGGGTGAGAGGAAGAACCGGTTAGGGAGGCAGAGACAGGTTGGACTGGTTTTGGGATGCAGTGGGTGGGGGGGAAGAGCTGGGCTGGTTGTGTGGTGCAGTGGGGGGAGGGGACGAACTGGGCTGGTTTAGGGATGCAGTAGGGGAAGGGGAGACTTTGAAACTGGTGAAGTCCACATTGATACCATATGGCTGCAGGGTTCCCAGGCGGAATATGAGTTGCTGTTCCTGCAACCATCGGGTGGCATCATTGTGGCAGTGCAGGAGGCCCATGATGGACATGTCATCTAGAGAATGGGAGGGGGAGTGGAAATGGTTTGCGACTGGGAGGTGCAGTTGTTTGTTGCGACCTGAGCAGAGGTGTTCTGCAAAGCGGTCCCCAAGCCTCCGCTTGGTTTCCCCAATGTAGAGGAGGCCACACCGGGTACAGTGGATGCAGTATACCACATTGGCAGATGTGCAGGTGAACCTCTGCTTAATGTGGAATGTCATCTTGGGGCCTGGGATAGGGGTGAGGGAGGAGGTGTGGGGGCAAGTGTAACATTTCCTGCGGTTGCAGGGGAAGGTGCCGGGTGTGGTGGGGTTGGAGGGCAGTGTGGAGCAAACAAGGGAGTCACGGAGAGAGTGGTCTCTCCGGAAAGCAGACAGGGGAGGGGATGGAAAAATGTCTTGGGTGGTGGGGTCGGATTGTAAATGGCGGAAGTGTCGGAGGATGATGCGTTGTATCCGGAGGTTGGTGCGGTGGTGTGTGAGAACGAGGGGGATCCTCTTAGGGCGGTTGTGGTGGGGGCGGGGTGTGAGGGATGTGTTGCGGGAAATACGGGAGACGCGGTCAAGGGTGTTCTCGATCACTGTGGGGGGAAAGTTGCGGTCCTTAAAGAACTTGGACATCTGGGATGTGCGGGAGTGGAATGTCTTATCGTGGGAGCAGATGCGGCGAAGGCGGAGGAATTGGGAATAGGGGATGGAATTTTTGCAGGAGGGTGGGTGGGAGCAGGTGTATTCTAGGTAGCTGTGGGAGTCGGTGGGCTTGAAATGGACATCAGTTACAAGCTGGTTGCCTGAGACGGAGACTGAGAGGTCCAGGAAGGTGAGGGATGTGCTGGAGATGGCCCAGGTGAACTGAAGGTTGGGGTGGAATGTGTTGGTGAAGTGGATGAACTGTTCGAGCTCCTCTGGGGAGCAAGAGGCGGCGCCGATACAGTCATCAATGTACCGGAGGAAGAGGTGGGATTTTGGGCCTGTGTAGGTGCGGAAGACATTCCACTCCCGCACATCCCAGATGTCCAAGTTCTTTAACGACCGCAACTTTCCCCCCACAGTGATCGAGAACGCCCTTGACCGCGTCTCCCGTATTTCCCGCAACACATCCCTCACACCCCGCCCCCACCACAACCACCCTAAGAGGATCCCCCTCGTTCTCACACACCACCCTACCAACCTCCGGATACAATGCATCATCCTCCGACACTTCCGCCATTTACAATCCAAGACATTTTTCCATCCCCTCCCCTGTCTGCTTTCCGGAGAGACCACTCTCTCCGTGACTCCCTTGTTCGCTCCAGATTGCCCTCCAACCCCACCACACCCGACACCTTCCCCTGCAACCGCAGGAAATGTTACACTTGCCCCCACACCTCCTCCCTCACCCCTATCCCAGGCCCCAAGATGACATTCCACATTAAGCAGAGGTTCACCTGCACATCTGCCAATGTGGTATACTGCATCCACTGTACCCGGTGTGGCTTCCTCTACATTGGGGAAACCAAGCGGAGGCTTGGGGACCGCTTTGCAGAACACCTCCGCTCAGTTCGCAACAAACAACTGCACCTCCCAGTCGCAAACCATTTCCACTCCCCCTCCCATTCTCTAGATGACATGTCCATCATGGGCCTCCTGCAGTGCCACAATGATGCCACCCGAAGGTTGCAGGAACAGCAACTCATATTCCGCCTGGGAACCCTGCAGCCATATGGTATCAATGTGGACTTCACCAGTTTCAAAATCTCCCCTTCCCCTACTGCATCCCTAAACCAGCCCAGTTCGTCCCCTCCCCCCACTGCACCACACAACCAGCCCAGCTCTTCCCCCCCACCCACTGCATCCCAAAACCAGTCCAACCTGTCTCTGCCTCCCTAACCGGTTCTTCCTCTCACCCATCCCTTCCTCCCACCCCAAGCCGCACCCCCAGCTACCTACTAACCTCATCCCACCTCCTTGACCTGTCCGTCTTCCCTGGACTGACCTATCCCCTCCCTACCTCCCCACCTATACTCTCTCCACCTATCTTCTTTACTCTCCATCTTCGGTCTGCCTCCCCCTCTCTCCCTATTTATTCCAGTTCCCACTCCCCATCCCCCTCTCTGATGAAGGGTCTAGGCCCGAAACGTCAGCTTTTGTGCT
Organism: Stegostoma tigrinum; assembly: GCF_030684315.1. Lineage (NCBI taxonomy): Eukaryota > Metazoa > Chordata > Chondrichthyes > Orectolobiformes > Stegostomatidae > Stegostoma > Stegostoma tigrinum. The sequence continues at coordinate 10,441,203 of NC_081385.1, read as the reverse complement.
CCTGAGATGCTGCTTGGCCTGCTGTGTTCATCCAGCCTCACATTTTATTATCTTGGAATATACAACTTTACTTTTGATTGGTATTTCTATATTGTGTGCATTAAGTGGGGGAAGACATAGTTTTGTTTTCATTTTTGAGTTCTGTTGGTAGTTACAGAGTGTCTAGAAATTTGTTTTTTCAATAAGATAGTTAAACACTTGAGGCAAACAGTTTAGTCCATTAAAACATGGCACAAAGGAAAAAAATTGTTGTCCTATGATAGGGGCCAAGTATCACAGAAAGTCTGATCTATCTGGAAAAAGTAGCAGTATGCAGCTTCATTCAGAGAGAAAAGGTGTCTAAAAGCAGATGTGCTATTAACAACAGTTTCAAAAAAGGGTCTTGGCTGAAAAAAGAAGTTTGTTTAAAAAAATCTTGAAAATTGGCGGATACAGCATGCTCAGCTAATCAAACTACTGGTCAGAAAATGCTGGAAACTACATGTATGGAGAAAGCAATGTGTTTGCTTTGAAGATGCTTAGAAATCAGTAAGAAGAAAGCTCCAAAAACCAATGACAGCTGCATCAACTGAATAAGGAACTTTAGCAGGGAATCAACATGGTAAACATTCACCGAGGTTTCAGTGTCTGAAAGGTTGTTGTTCATTAAAGGAGTTAAATCTTTATTTCTGATATTTATAACAATATCATTTTAAAAAGTTCTTATAAAGTAACATAGATCTTGATTTTTCTTTTATATGATTAACCTTAATGTTCTTTTGTTGAAGTACATTGGTAGCCTCTTGTGAATATGTCTGTGGCTAATCACCATGATAAATAAATTGCAAAAATGAAAGTTATGATTGATTAAGCTGGATTTTACCCTGAGATCTGATTTGTCCAGTATTCCTATCAGCTAGAATTGTAACAATATTAACAGGGAAAGTAAAATAAGTGCCAAAAGTATTAAAATGGGAAGTCCTGGAAATGAACAACCCAATTAAAATCTTTAAGAAAATGAAAGATATCGAGCGGACATAAATTGCTAAAGCTGTGAAATAGCACATTATTACATATGTCGGTTTTGAATGTCTTACGTTCGAAAGGATGAAAAGCCCTTTTTTTGCTAAGATGACACAAACAATGAGATTGTTGAGTTAAGTTTTTTTGAAAAGCGAAAAGGGACGGAAAAGCTGTGAGAGATAATAGGAACTGCAGATGCTGGAGAATCCGAGATAACAAAGTGTGGAGCTGGATGAACATAGCAGGCCAAACACCATCTTAGGATCATAAAAGCTGACGTTTCGGGCCTTCATCAGAAAAGGGGGATGGTGATAGGGTTCTGAAATAAATAGGGAGAGAAGGGGAGGCAGATTGAAGGTGGATAGAGGAGAAAATAGGTGGAGAGTTTCAAGGCTGAAGAGATTACAAGAGAGTTGCAGTGGGAGAGAGATCCCCTGGGGTTTGTCTCACAGGAACAATGGGCTGAATGGACTCTCTCTCTCAGCGGGAAAACCTGGGACTGGGTTTACTCTAGATTTGGAAAGTGTAAAGTGGCTGGCAGCTGGAGTGATTTACCCAGTCGCAATAGAGAACATCTCAAATCATTTTTACAGCTGGCTCTCATCTTCCTAAAAAACATAAGATGCAGGAGCAGAGAGAGACAATTCAATAAGTTCACAGCTCATCCTCTGCTTCAGCTTTCTTTCCCTATTCCTATATCTCTTAATTTATCCAAAAAACCCTTTCTTTCTCAGCTTTGAGTGCATTCATCAAGTGGGAATTCAGAATCCTCTGAAGTAGAAAATACTGAAGATTCATAACCATCTTCAAAATATTTCTTTTCATCTCAGTCCAACGTGGCTGCATCTTTGTCCTGAGAATTCAATTTGGGTAAGCTGATGGTGCTCAATATACATTGACAGGCAGCTTGCAAATAGAGTCATAGAGTCATTCAACATGGAAACAGACCCTTCAGTCCGACCAGTCCATGCCAACTGTAATCCCAAATTAAACTAGCCCCACCTGCCTGCATTTGGCCCATATCCCTCCAAACACTTCTTATTCGTACACTTATCTAAATTTTTAAAAACTTGTTGTAACTGTACCCACATCCTCGACTTCATCTGGAAGTAACTCTGCGTTAAAAAAACTTCCCCTCCCTCATGTCTTTAAAATCTTTCTCCTCAGCTGATGGGGATATTGGGTAAATCAGATGTTGGAGTAAAATCTGGCTTGATTAAGTATAGCTTTTATTTTTGCTATTTAGTTACTAGGGTGATTAGTCACAGACATATTCACAGCAGGCTGGCAATGAACTTCCATGAAAGAACATAAAACCTTATCTACAAAAGAAAACAGGATCTATGTCACTGATGAAGGGTCTAGGCCCGAAACGTCAGCTTTTGTGCTCCTGAGATGCTGCTGGGCCTGCTGTGTTCATCCAGCCTCACATTTTATTATCTTGGATTCTCCAGCATCTGCAGTTCCCATTATCACAGGATCTATGTCACACTTTGTGAGAACTGTCCCATTGTCTGGAAATCCTGCACCTTAGGGAAATGATACCTGTCATTCAATTTATCTATACTTCTTACGATTTTATAAACCTCTATAAGTTTACCCCTCAGCCTCCTGCACGCCAATAAAGTAAATTCCCAGCCTATCCAACCTCTCCTTTTGACTCAAACCCTTCATTCTCAGCAACATCCTGGTAAATCTCTGCTGAACCTTCTCCAGCTTAATAATATCCTTCCTACAACAGGGCAACCAAAACTGGACACAGGATTCCAGAAAAGCTCTGACCAACACCCTGTAAATTTCAACATAACATCCTAACTCCTATACTCAAAGGTTTGAGCAATGAAGGTAAGCTGCTAAATACTTTCTTAAGCATTCTGTATACCTATGATGCAACCTTCAAAGAATTATGTACCTGAGCCCTTAGTTCTCTCTGTTCTATGACACAACCCAATGCCCTACTTTTAATTATATAGGAATTGCCTTTGTTTGTTTTACCAAAATCCAATACCTCACATTTATCCAAAATAAAAACTTTATCTTCCACGCTTCAGTCCATTGATTCAATTGATCAAGATCTCTTTGTAATCTTATATAACATTCTTCACTATCCGCTGTACCACCAGTCCTGGTTTCATCTGAAAACTTACTAATTATATTTTTTACATTCTCATCTAAGTCATTTATATAAATGACAAACAAAAGTGGACCTAGCATTGATCCCTGTGGAACACTGCTGGTCACTGGCCTCTAGTCCAAAACAAAACCCTCCACCGTCACTCTCTGTCTCCTGTCTTTAAGCTACTTTTGTATCCAACTAGCAAGCTCACCCTTAATCCCATGTGATCTAACTTTACCAATTAGTCTACCATGCAGAACCTTGCCAAAGGCTTTACTGAAGTCCAAGTAAACAATATCTAGCACTCTGCCCTCATCAATCTTTTTGGTTACTTCCTCAAAAATTCAATCAGATTTGTGAGACATGGCTTGCTTTGCACAAAACATCTGACCTTCCCTAATCATTCCTTGCCTCTCCAAAGGCAAATAAATCCTATCTTTTAGAATCACTCCACCCATCATCAAAGTCAGACTCATAGGTCTATAGTTCTCCTTACATCCCTTCTTAAGCAAAACCACAACACTAGCCATTCTCCAGTCATTCAGCACCTCACACTTGTTTATAGATTATACAAGTATTTCTGAAAGGGTACCCCCCCACCCCATAATTTCCCCCTAGCTTTCCACAAAGTCCTCAGATACACTAGATCAGGCCCCAGAGATTTATCCACCTTCAAATTTTTTAAGACCTTCAGTGCTTCCTCTTCTGTCATGTGAACTGTTTTTAAAACATCAATATTTATTTCCCTGAGTTTTCTTGCCTCTGTTTCTTTTTCCACAGTAAAAACTGACATGAAATATTCATTTAATATTTCTCCCAGCCCCTGAGGTTCAACACAAAGATGACCTCGTTGAGAGTTCTCTCCCTAGATGCATTCTTGCTCTTAATGTACTTGTAGAATCTCTTTGGATTATCCTTAACCTTATCAGCCAATGTTATCTCATATCCCCTCTTTGCCTTCCTGATTTCCTTTTTAAGAATGCCCCTACACTTATTGTACTTTCAAGAGACTAATTTGAAACTAGCTGTTTATATCTATTGTATTTTTAAAAATTCCTTACTAGAATCTCCATATTTTTATTTATCTATTGTTCTTTAATCCTACCAGCCTTACCTTTCACTCTAACAGGAACATAATGACTGAATTATTGTTATCACATTTTTGAAAGCATCCCACATATTTGACATTCCTTTACCTGCAAACAGTCTACTCCAATCAATTTTTGAAAGTCCTTGTTTCATACCATTCGAATTTACCTAACTTCAATTAAACACTGTAGTTTTTATGGAAGGCTGATCCTGCTGTGTAATCACTTCTCTAAATGTACTAGTCATCATTTTTAATGTCTCTTGTATGACTTCAATGTCATTATCCTAAAAATAAGTAGCTTACAATTGCACCTTTTGTATAAAATAAACCAGCTTTTTTTACCCGAATTGTTAAGTACACAAAAAATAAGAAATAATTAAAAAACATATGAATGTTAAAATAAATCCAGGGAGGTAGGGGTTTCAGCAGAGCTAGACCTGAACTGTAAGAAGGGAGTGAAGGTGCTACTGAGTAGGAGGAGGATTGCAGTGTGCTGAGAAATGTCCGGTGAGTGAGAAGATTTGAGCATTCAGATGAAGAATTTTGTAGAACTATAGATTTGAGCCAAAGTATTCTTATGCAACAGTGTGTACATCATCGGTTTATCTGTTTTCTAACAGATGCGATGTCTAAACAAATATCACCAAATTCTTCAGGGTTTCGAGGGTCAGGGTCTTGCAAATGGCATAGGACTCTAAGTATCTGAATAAAGCAAAATCAGTTTTGATTAAAGAACTAGCTTTCTATTTTGAGGTTCAAACCTTGAAGTAATTGCTTCAAAACAATTTTTATCTACTCAAGCAAAAGTTCTGTGTATAATTTGGGGAGCAGCAAATGAAAATTGACAAGATGATCTAACAATTAGCGAAATCTGATTCCTACAGGACAAAGCTGATACCTGTTGAATCCTCTAGCAATCCAGATTTCCAGTCAAATCAAACAACTGTTGATCCTGCAATCCAGCAGCTTCCAAGAAACAATGAGACTTACTAACAGCTGATCTATTCTTAGAATTATTCCAATGAATTAAAACATTTCAGCAACAGTGTAATTAAATTGAGATCTTAAATTGTCTTACACTTGACCTAGCCAATCTTGATGCAAGTATGGTATTAATTCATCTTTTCTCTTATGGACAATATTTAAATAAATATCACAAACCTTCATATTGACAAATTCATGTGACCTGCTGCCACTGAGTTTCAGAAAATAATCCAGCAGCAAGAGATTTCCTTCCTGAACTGCAAAGTGTGCCACTGTTTTATTGCTTTTCACGTCCTGTTTACAAGAAACAAAATTAAGTTTTAAGATGTGCATGTGTATTCTGAACCTGATCGTGAAGCCTTCTATCCAGTCCCCCATAAGCCTTGCAGTGTAGAACCTCAGAGCATATACTTGGTTCAGATGGTAACTTGCTTTTTGCCACTGAGTTGTGGGTTCACCTTCCAAACCCAAAATCACTACCACCTAAAAGGAAAAGGACTGCAGATACATTAGGAAATCACCAGCTGCAGATTCTCCACCAAGACAGTTACCACCCTGACTCGGAAATATCGCTGTTCCTTCAATGTTGCTAGGTCAAGATTCTGGAATTCCCTTCTTAATGGCATTGTGGGTCTACCTACGGCAATGGGCTGCAGCAGTACAAGACGGCAGCTCACCACTACCTTCTCAAGGGCAAGTAGGGACAGGGAATAAATGTTGACCTGGCAGCAATGCCCACATCCTGTGAGTGAATGAATAAAAAAAGGCCACATTTCAACCCTTGTGTGATGCAGTACCAAGGAAATGTTGTACTCTCAGTTTCAGCACAGAATGCATTGAAACAGATTGAGAATTCCCGTCATGCCATCCTTCTTCACTAATCACAATCATCAAGACCATTTGACCCATTCCTGCTTTGTGAAATCATGCTGTACCAAATGACCTACTATGTTCTACCCATGCAATAAAAGTAGTGACAAATCTAAATTACTTAATTTCTGAAGAGCTTCAGAATGAATTTTGAGAGTATGATAAGCTGCCCATGTAAGTTCAATTTCTTTCTTTGTCCTTACTTTCTCTTCTCAAATGAAGTGCATTCTTGATCACAGAATGTTGGAAGTTGTCCAAAAGAAATGGAATATTTCTTTACAGGACCTCTAGAACATAAAGTAGATGTACTCAGATCATGATCAATAATCTTGCTGCAATTGGTTTTAGAGCACTCATGACATTGTTGGGACAGCAGAATGTGTACCTGGCTTCTTGAAAACATTCACAACTAGGGTGTGATGGTAGTCCAGTGGAAATATCTCTAGCTTGGTAGCACTAATGGGGATACATGTTCAAATCTCATTGTGGCAGTCTTTCTTCTGGTTACTAATAATGTAGCTGGTTCACTAATCTCATGGAAGCAAATCTGCCGTTCTTGTCGGGTCTGGTGTAAATGTGACTCCAGTGCCATAGCAGTGTGGTTGATCCTTAACTACCTTATGAAATGCCCCAGTTGAGGGTGGCTAATGGTCCGCTTCGCAAGCAAAACTGACAATGGGTAACAAATTATGGCATTCGTTTTGATGCCCTTGTTCAATGAAATAAAATAAGTGAAGGATAGCAAGAGGGATGAAACCACATTTTTAAAAAAAGGAATACAATAGTGATTGGAACCAGGTAGACCTTGTTGATTATGAGGTCCTTAATGAGGCCTGTTAACCTGGGCCAATAAAGAAAGCCCCTGTATGACCAATATGAACAGGAGTTTAGAATGTCCTCAGTTCAGGGCATTGATTCGGAACTGGCTCACCACAGGGAGTGTACTGTGCACAAGTAAATAAAAGGTGACTTGGTGATGGCATACCAGTCTCTGCGTAGTTATTTCAGTTACAAATAAAGAATTTCAACATGAGTAATCTTTGTAACCCCATGAAGTTCCATGTAACCAAATCTTCAGTTTCATCTTTAACTAGTCTGATAATTGCTATGATTACTTTTTGTGGTGTAGGAAGTTGAAACCAAACCAAAATAACACAACATAAAATTATGGTTTGTGTGGCTCCCAAAGACACTAGCTTCCTGTATTTGTCACCTCAGTTACATTCATCCCAATGGTCATTTCTCATCTTATTTCTTTAGCTTGGTAGCTGAGAAATTGGAGAATCTTTCTTTTTCACAAGCATGCCTGAGAATGGAAACTTGTTCAATGTAGTCCTTCCACTTGGTGGCACAGCATCTAGATGCACCAGTAAATGATGTGCTTTAACCCGTTTGTTTAAAATCTCTAGCTTTGTGAGATGCAACCGAGTGAAGGCTAGCACTTAAGTTAAGGACACGAGGATACTACCATTTGCGTGCACATGATTACATTAACTGGGATTTTCTCTTGGCAGTGGGAATGGGAGGAGTGTGAATGCAATCTGAAAATTGCTTTCCTGGAGGCTGGCACTTGATCCTATCTCCTCCACAATGTGAGATGATTTCCAAAGGAAGGGTGGAAGAGCAAAATGTGGAATCAGCTCATCTCCAAATAATGGCATATCAAGCTTCTAAATGAAGTGGTTTACATGCCAGTGAGAGTGAGAATGAAATAAGTACATAGCTGTTAAAGGAAGGAGTGAGGAACAATCGAACTACAGTCCAGTTAGCCTGACAACAGTCTTTGGGAAAGTACTGGAATATATTTTTATGGATTTCTAACAATTCACTTAGAAATGCATGACATTATTAGAAGGAGTTAAGATGGTTTAATAAGAGGAATTCCAGTTTGACAAATTAATTTTTTTTTCTGAATGTAACTAGTAAGGTATATAAAGATAAGAAAAGTAGATATACTGTATCTGGGTTTCCAAAAGGCATCCAATGAGGTGTAACACTAAAGGAAAACATACAATAAAAGGGATCATGGTTTTGCAGTAATGTATCAGCATGGATGGAGAATTGCCTAATGGAAAAGACGCAGAAAGTAAGAGTAAATGGCGAACTTCAAACTGGGAGACTGTGGCTAGTGGAATGCCTCAATGATTAGTGCTGGAGCCTCAGCTACTTATAATCCATATTAATGAGTAAGATGAGGGGTACAGAGTGGTGTATTTAAATTTACTCACAGTACAAATCTGGGTGGTAATGTATGCTGTGTGGGGGACACAAAGAGTTGGCATAGGTTATATGAGTGGGTAAAAAGATGGCAGATTAAGTATAGTGTGAAGGGGTGGAGGGGGTGGTCGTAAGAATAGAAAAGTAGAATTTTGTCTTTTGAAAGGTATGTTGTGAGAAATCGGAGTGCACTGGAACAAGGAATACAAAATGTGCAGGTATAACAAGCAGTCGAGAAGGAAAAAAAAGTGTGTTGATTTTTATTACAAGGGGGTTAGAATACAAGAAGAAAGAGGTTTTGCTGCTATTGCAAGGGGCCTTGATGAGACTGCACCTGGAGTACTGTGTGCTAATTTGGTCTCCATATTTAAGGAAAGGTGTGCTTGCATTGAAAGTGAAGGTTCACTTGATTGGGTTCAGATTGGGCCCTGGGATGAAAGGGTTCTCATATATGATGATTGGCTATGCAAATTATGCCTATTCTCTTTGAAGTTTAGAAGGACCAGGCTTGATGGGCTGACTGGTCTACGCTGCTCTGATTATTTGCATCTGAAAGAAAATCTTTTTAAATTTCTGACTGGTGCAGGAATATACTGTAATGACTAAAAGGACAAATACTCCTGTATATTTATATACACCAATGAAAAGGAACAAAGTCAGTGGAAAAGTTAATCAAACTGTCTTTCGTTGTACATTAAGATAATTTGGAAAAACAAGCTACCTGGCTGGTTATCAGGGCTCCCATTTCAATTAGTAGTCTGATGCAGGAGAACAGTTGTTCAGCTTTGCACTGTAGCTCATCCTGCCTCTGTGGTAACAGGTTAGGATCATAGCACAGTTCCCGAAAAACAGAGTTGTGAGAAATGACAGCACAATGCAGAGGTGTAAGCCCTGAAACACAAGGGAATTCAAAATGAAAATAACCATGTGGCAAACAGACCATCAAAGAACAACCTTTATTTGATTCGTCCTGATAATTATTTATCACAAAACTTAACTGTCAAAAGTACTCATGCACTTTTCAACTTGGCACTATCGATTTGCTTTAAAGTAAGGCTTTCCAATATAAGCATTGCACTATTAATCATTGGGCAGCCAAAGTTTATAACCTTGTCGAAGCAAGCCTGACGTTGCAACATTCCAGGTCAGGAGGTAAACATTAATTTATTTTTGTTACGTTTTATCTGATTAGAGGTTTAGGGGTATCTGGGCAGTTAAATGTTTTGTTCAGATGAGGAAATAGAACAGCTGGCAACAAGTCTCCAACAATTATGGTCTTTGTCTTAACTTATATAAAGGAGCAAGGGTAGTTAGGACAGTGGTGTATTTTGATTGTCTTTTAGATATAAAGCTTAGATTACTAGAACTTCCTCTGGTTGGAACTAGATGTGTTCAGGGCAGGTTCAACATTTCCAAGAAACTGAAATGAGACATTTTTGCAAAGTAATCTGGGATGCAGCATATTCCACTGGATAATGAGCCAATTCATCACTGAGGAATGCACTGTTAACATCATGGAATGCAATCTTATTATTCCTGTCCTTAATAGACAATAAAAACTCACTCCCAGACCAGACAAAAACACTATAAATCAAGTTTAAGAAGGAGCAGTTAGATAAACAGAAGCAAAAAATATCAAAAACAACAGGTCACGTTACCTACAATATCTGAATTAACCATCACACCTTTTAAGACAATAATCACAGATTTGTCATGGAACAGAGGAGGCCATTCAGCCCTTGTCTTTGTAATAGCTTTTCAAATGAGTGTCATTGCCTAGCACCAGTCTCCTGATGCTTCACCATTTCCCCGCAGAGTATTTCTTTCCAAATAATCAACTAATGCTGTCTTGAATTGCGTCAATTGAACCTGTCTCCATTACATTTCCAAAGTCAGAAGTCACACAGCGCCAGGTTATAGTCTAGCAGATTTATCTGAAATCACAAGCTTTTGAAGCACTGCTCCTGCGTCAGGTGAAGTTGAACTATAACCTGACGTGCTGACTCCTGACTTTGTCCACCCCAGTCCAACACTGGCACCTTTACATCACATTTCCAGGCAGTGCATTCCATATTCTAACTATTTGCGGAGTGAAAACATTTTCCTAGCATCACCCTTGCTTCTTTTGCACATCTTTTTAACTCTATGCCTTTCATTCTTGTTACTTTAACATGTTAATAATGTGCAGGGCTTTCCAAAATGGGGATTTGGACCCCAAGTGTGGTCATAAGATGTAATTTTGAGATCTGGAGCTCTGAGGCAGTAATGGCTGTCATTCCTGACTTGAATTATAACAGCTACAATCCTTCTTTAACATATCCCTGCTCTCACAAAGAGACCTTGTGCAAATTTTTAAATCTGAAAATAGGGTCACAGAATGAATGGTTTGGACAGTACTGCTGTAGACGCGCTTGACACTAACTTTCAAGTTGGGCTAGGCACCTATCAAGTTCTCATTATAGTTGGACATTTGCAATGGAGCAAAAGCTTGCCATACTTTATCTGATTCAAACTCTTTTCTGGCTGTAGTCAACAGGTGGCAGAGAAATCTTTGTTGAATTTTATTGATTCATATGACTCATATTCAAGACTAAGCATCTTCATTGAGATTTGTTAGCAGGATTGTACAGAATTGTAGAGTGGTTGGAGCACAGTTGACCGTTCATCCTGCCATGCTGTTGCAGGCTCTCTGAAGGAGATATTTCTCTGATGCCACTCTTTGTCATTTCCCTGTAACTTCACAAACTTCATGCTCCAATTTCATTTTGTATTTTTTCATTGAACCTGCCTATGGCTTCACTTTCAGGCAGGACTTTCCAGATTCTTGTCACTTGCTGCATGAAAATAGTTTTGCTTCATGCTGCTAGTTTTGCCAATTAGTTCAAACCTTGTCCACTGGTTCTTGATTCTTCCAATATTGGGACATGATTGCCTGTTTTAATTGATAACGGGTTGAGAAATGAATATTAGCCAAGGTACTAAAAGAACTTCTAACTCAGTTTAAATGGTGTTAATGGATATTTTATGTTCACCGAGGAGGGTGGCGGAAGCCTAAGTTAATGTTTTGCTCAAGAAGATGACACTTTGGCATTGTACTGAAGAGTTAACTTGGAGTTGTACTTATGTCCATGTGGTGGAGTTTGAACCTCATGCTTCACAAATACCACACCAAGCCACAGCTGATTCGGAGATGGCATTTATTGCAGATTAGATCATGGAAAATTGTTGGGGTTGAGAAAGTGTAATTTATTTTGCATTGAATCCGTATTGTACCCCATTTGCGAATAGTCAACACAAGCTTGAAATGGCAATTTCTCCCATTCCCAACATTGATTACTCTTGTGTTCTTGGTGGAGAGCCACAGATGAGGGAAGAGGGTGGCTCTGATTGAGGCTCTGATCCTCAAACTCTAATCAATACTTCCCCCAGGCATGAGCTCAACAGGATCTAAATATCCAAAGATAAATAAAGGCAGCATTTCGGGGAGCAATTTTCACTAAACTCACTTGACTAGTAATCTATTGTGGATTGAAAGGGATTTGCACTTACTCGCATCGAGCTCATTCGAACGATAAAATTCAGTCAGAGTTAAAACAAAGCAACTGATCTACAATATTACCTCAGCCTCTGTGATTTTCAGCACTTCTTGTTGCCAAGAAACACTGCTCCCCTGACATGATTTTAATTTGCCCTGTTTAATGCAACCACCCCACAGGGAAAAAAAATATGAACGACATATACTCGTCAGTCTGGTTTTGTATTCCTCAGAAAAGTGCTCCTGTATGATGAGTATACTCATTTTTAAAAATGACTGTATCATTTACTGGTTTTGTCACCAATCTATCATGTCATTTGTCAGGCCTGTGAGTACTAAGAAATGCTCATCATAATCTGTGAAATCTTTCAAATTGCTTTCCTTGTGACACAAGAGCAACTTTGAATCTGTTACAAATGAGCTGAGAAGCAGTGGAGCATTTAACAATAATTTTCTGCTCCTCATATGAATTTGGTTAATTAGAAGGAGCTGACTCAAATCAAAATTGGAATGAAAACATTCCTTCTGCTACTTTTGTTAAAATTAGTTGTTCATTTAGCTTTGACAAAACAGTCTTTGAATTATCTGAACTGAGCTCTACTGTAGTAACTTTAGGTGAGGTCTGGGTCACAATAAGTTCAACTTCAACCTGTGTTGCTGTCAGAAATAGGAAAACTTCCAACCCAAGTTAACAATGGCTTGCAAACTATCTCAGGCCACACCTTATCAAAGAATTCACAATCTCGCTAGTCACAGTTACAAAGGTATACTGCGCTGGTTCTTGCCAATTTGAAGTGGAAACCACAGTAAAATTTATTAGGTTGCTGTTTGAAAGCTTTTTTCGTTGGGTTACAGGAGGCAGATTCTAATAGACGTATTGCAGATCCAGTTGGCAGGATTTTATATCACACTGGGGTTTCCACCCAAACCCCCACAAAATTCAGAGACAATCTGACCTACACATTGGAGGTTACTTGGATATTTAATGCATGGTGGGTTGTTAACTGCCTCAGGGTTAGATCTGCGCTCCCATCTGGGGAGGAAGACCCATTCTAGAAGGACGTTATTAAATTGGAAAGGATGCTAAAAAGAATTACAAGGATGTTACCCAGGACTGCAGGGTCTGAGTTATAAGGAGGCAAGGTAGGCTGGGATATTTTTCCCTGGAATGTAGGAGGCTGAGGGGTGACCTTATGGTGGTTTATAAAATCATGAGAGGCATGGATAGGGTGAATAACCAAGGTCTTTTCCCAGGGTAGGAGAGTACAAAACGAGAGGGCATAGGTGAGAGGGGAAAGATTTAAAAGGGATCCGAGGGGGAAGCTTTTGCACACAGGAGGTGGTGAGTATTTGAATTGAGCTGCCGAAGAAGTCAGGAGACTGGTACAATTACATTTCAAAAGCATCTGGATGGGTACATGAATAGGAAGGATTTTGAGGGGTATGGGCCAAGTACTGATAAATGGGATAATAAAATGTGAGGCTGGATGAACACAGCAGGCCCAGCAGCATCTCAGGAGCACAAAAGCTGACGTTTCGGGCCTAGACCCTTTACTGATAAATAGGACTAGATTAGTTTAGGGTATCTAGTTGGCATGGACAAGTTGGACCAAAATGTCTGTTTCCGTGCTGTATATCTCTATGGATCCAAAAGACCTGGTAGACTTCAAGCTTGGCTCCAGCCTCCACAATGCAACAAAAATTGTTGCAGGTGGGAAGAGGTCCTGAAGTGGTGAAAAGGTCCTGAAGTGGTCTTAATTTGGCCACTCTAGGCATCAATTGACATTGGGCTCTGGGGAGTAGTGTTTGGGCAATTGCTGACTGACATATTATACATAGTTTGTGGTTAGACAGGGTGGTAGATGTCAGGAAGGCCATCCATGATAAATTATCCAGTTGTACTCACTCACACACATCTCTGCTTGCCTGCACAGGGAGTGTAAAATTTTGTCCACAGATTAGGATAACATAGAAGAAGACCATTCAGCCCATCATGTCTGCGGATGTGCTTTCAAAGAGCAATCACTTTAGTCCCACTCCACTGCTCTTTACTGCAGTTTATTATAATTAGTTTTTTCTTCAAACTGAATGCTACCATTAAATGTCATATATTCCATTCCAAATCCTAACCAAGTTGTGTCACTGGCTCTTTAGCTAGTTCTTTAGTTTTTGTGGCCTTTTTTGTTTTATTTACTCTACCATAAATCCTTCATGGTTTTCATCACCTCAAACAGGTCTTTGCCTAGCTTTCTGTGCTATAAGGAAGGCACCACCATCTCTTCTCAACTATACAGGTCACTGCAATCCCTTTTTGCTGCAACCGTTCAAGTAAATTTCTTTTGCACCACCTTGAAACCCTCAGATCCTTCCTCAAGTGTAATGCTGAGAATTAAACATGTTCTTAAAGTAATTCCAGCAGAAATTGAAGGTGTAGATAATTCTGTCGGTTAGCATGTGGTGACAGAAATAGCTACATATTATTCATATTAGTTGATGTTTTTTATTATTTAAAGCTGTCTATTGTATGCTAAAAAAACAGAAGTGGATTGAGAAATAAATGCCTGTAATGTTTTTTGGTAAAACTCATTAAAATACCCCTTTATTTTACCCCATATGTCAAGTGAATAGGGATTTAGTATCTAATGTGCTGACAAGAATTACGTAATTTTTCAGGCTAACAATCATTTTATTCACCAAAAATAATAAAAGCAAATTAAAGAATGATTCATCTCTCTGATGAAGCCACATACTAAGAGGACCATGACTACTTAAAAGAATTGAAAGTAGATAAATCAGTGATCCATGCACAATGTACACCCAATGATGAACAATGAATTGTTATTTTAATGTTTCTTGGTTCAGGATAACACTCTAAGTGACACCTTAAAATGAGCAATTTAAGCTCAGAGTTACAATAATTTTTACCTACACGATGTGGGTGCAGCTGGCTGGACCAGCATTTGATGTCCATCCATATCTGCTCATAAGAGGGTAGTGGTGAGCTGCCTTCCTGAACCATATGGTATTGAAACACCCAGGGATTTATAATGGAGGGAGTTGCAGGATTTTGACAGTGACACAATGGAAAATAAGTTCTGAATCAGGATTCAGTTTGGCTTGGATGGTAGCTTGCAGGTGGTGGTGTTTCCACGCATTTGCTGCCCTTGATCATCTAAGTGGTAAAGTTCAAATATTCGGAGTGTATTATCAAGGTGGAAACTTCAAAGTTACTGATGATATTGTAATGCAAAAAAGAGGGAAGAGTACTGCATTCAGAGTGGTCTTTTAGTTGAACTGTTAAGCTAATTGAGGTAAATGCTGTAAACCTGGCAGGAATAGGAGTAGATTATTCAAAGTATTTTTAAAGTAACATTAATTAGTTTGGAAATGTATGTCACACCAGGGACTTGAACCTAGCATGGCTGACCCAGAGGTGGGTGAAGCTGCCACTGCACAATAAGACCCATTAAGACTTAAAACAGAAACAGCAAAATGTTGGTGAAACTTGGCATGCCTGGCAAAATCTGGGAAAGGAACAGAATTAACATTTCAAGACTTTTCCTTAGAATTCAAGACTCAAAGCATTAACTCCATTTCTCTCTCCATATATGGTGCTAGGTATGCTGAGTTTCTACAGGGTTGTCTGTTTCTGATTCAGATTTTTAGCATCCACTTTTTAGCATTTTTCTTGCAAAGTATCTATCATATGCAAGACGGTTATTTCTGAGTACTGTGGGGAAATGAGGAGAAATGTCTCCACTCAGTAAAGTTAGAATTTAGAATTCGTTACCAGTGTCAGATAAGGGGTAAGTTATTTAGGCCTGGGATGCGGAGGGAACATTTCAATCAAATGTTGGTGATTTTTTTGCAATTCCCTAACCCAGAGGGCTATGGAAGCTCAGTCATGCTAAGCTGAGCATGTTCAACACAGACATAATGGGACTTGTAAAAACGGAAAGAACTGCGGATGCTGTAAATCAGGAACAAAATCAAAGTTGCTGGAAAAGCCCACAAGGTCTGGCAACACCTGTGAAGAAAAAAGCAAGAGCTAACATTTTGGGTCCGGTGACCCTTCCTCAGAATGGGTCTTGTGGTAGAGTGGTAGTGCCCATCTCTGGGCTGGATGGTCCACACTAGGATTGATGACCATAGAGGTAGAATCCCTACAGGGTGGAGGCAGGCCATTTGACCCTTCAAGTCCACACTGACCATCTGAAGAGCATTCCACCCAGAACCACTCCCTACCTTGTCCCAGTAACCCTGTATTCCACTTGGCTAACCCACCTAACCTGCACATCCCCGGACACTATGGGCAATTTATAGCATAGACACTCAACCTAGCCTGCATCTTTGCTTTATGGGAGGAAACCAGAACACCCAGAGGAGACTCTACACTGATAGTCACCCAAGGGTGGGAATTGAACCTAGGTCCCTAGTGTTGTGAGGCAGCAGTGCTAACTGCTGGGCCACCAAGCCAAGTGAAGTAACATGTCCAAATAAGTTTATTTTATAAAATGAAATGAAATACATAAAGAGATGTGTGGATAGCATGATAAAATGATCATGATCTGTAATGGCAGAGCCAGCTCAATGGGCTGAATGGCTTACTGCTGCTCCTATGTACCACAGCAACTTGTTGAGGCAAGTAACTCAGATGATTTAGAAAGGAAACTGAGCAAGTGCACGTGAAAGAAGTGTCATATCTGACTCAAAATATTAACTGTTTTTCTCTCTCCATAGATGCTACCAGACCAGCTGAGTTTTGCCAGCAGTTTCCTGCAGTATTTTGCTATTATCCCATTCAGAATACATAAGTCATGCCAACTGTATACCAGTCATGAACAACTAGACAAGTGGAAGGTATCAACAGGTTGTTACTATGTTATAGCTGAGGGCACTTGTGGTGGGGTGTTTCCTCTATCCTGCCTACCCACTTCCCCCAACACCATCACAAGTGGATTCATCTTACTTGCTAATGTGAGACCTTGTACTCTATGTTATTGGATTAAGTGGTTGCTGATGTGACAGTGATCCTAGTTCAAAAGTAATCCCGTGGTTACAAAAAAATTCCATGTCATTCTATGATCGGTTCTGGGTCCACTTGGTTGGTTATTTACATAAAACACCTTGGATGAGAATTTAGAAGACACAGTTGGTAAGTTTGTGGATGACACCAAAATTGGCGATACAGTAGACAGTGAAGAAGATTATCTGAGACTATAAAGGAATCTTGATCAATTGCCCCAATGGGCCAAGGATTGGCAGATGGAGTTTAATTTGGATAAATGTGAGGTATTTCATTTTAGTAGAAAGAGCACGGCCTGCACTTATACAGTTAATGATAGGGTCCTGGGAGTGTTGTTGAATAGAAAGGTCCAGGGGTTCAGGTACATAGTTATTTTAAAAGTAGCGTTTCAGTTAGACATGGTGGTTAAGAAGGCATTTAGCACACTTGCCTTCATTGCTCAGGCCATAGAGCATAGGAGTTGGGAAGTCGAGTTTTGCAGGACATTAATGAGGCCACTTTTGGAATACTGTCTGCAGTTCTGATCATCCTGCTAGGAAGGATGTTACTAAATTGGAGAGGGTTCAGAAAAGATTTACCAGGATGTTGCCAGGAATGGAGGCTTTAAGTTATAAGAAGAGGCTAGATCTTGTTCACTGGAAAGTAGGAGGTTAAGGAGTGGTCTGATAGAGATTGTCATGAGCGGTGTAGATCAGGTCAATAGCAAAGTCTTTTCCCTAAGTAGGGAAGTTCAAAACTAGAAGGCATATTTTTAAGGTTTGAGGAGAAAGATTTGAAAGGGACTTGATGGGCAGCTTTTTCACACAGAGGGTTGTTTATGCATGGAATGAACTGCTAGAGGAAGTGGTAGATGCAGGTACAGTTACAATATTTAAAAGACTTTGGGCAGGGACACGAATAGAAATGGTTTAGAGGGATATGGGCCAAATGCAGGCAAATGAAACTAGCTTAGTTTGGGAAACCTCGTTGGCATGATGGGTTGGACCGAAGTATCAATTTCGTTGCTATATGAGTCTATGACTCTATAACATTAAAAGTATTGAAGCTAATTTAGCTAGCAATATTGTTGCAAAGATCAAAATTGGACAGAAGAAAAAAATGGAGTGTAGAAAATGCACAATTCAGTGAAATTCCCACTTGTTGCAACTATTGAAAATACAGTTACTTTGAAAATTTTGACCAGTTTCGTAATAAGTGCCTCCAAGCAATGAAATTTAATGACTTGGTTTGTCCACTGTCAGGTGGCTATTGTTAAGGAATAAGTGTTATTGCTTTTAGCAGAGAACAGGTAGATAGGTTTTCTGTCTGGCTAGATCTCAGCCAATCTTTCCACCTTTGAAACCTTCTGGCTTAAACCGACTAGCTCCTCATTCAAATACATACCTGGGAGCCATTCACATTCTCCCATTCCTCCCAGTTACTTGGGCATGTAGGACATCATGTGTGAAAGGCAGCAGTGAAGATGTCTGGAGAGTTAACAGTGATGTGGTGAAATTTAATGGTGAAGATACTGCTGTGTTTAATGAAGCCAAGGGACCATTCCATCCCTTTTAACCATATTTGTTTGTTTTTACGTTAGTTTTCAACATTTTGTTCTTGCCCTGCATCATGCACTGATGCGCTTCCCAAACAGAAGAGGAGGAAGATTTATAGAGTTCAAACTGCAGACGAGATACTTCCTCTCTCCTTATCTGCAGTCAAATGTTAGCTCAGCAGATGATTACATGGGAAATGGGAACACAAATAGGCCCTTCAGTCTTGTCCCACCACCAGACAAGAACATGGCTGATCATCCCCAGACATCAATTCCTCTTATATGCCAGTTCAGCATAGCCAACAACTCCCCAACATTTCAAAAATCTGTCCACCTCCTCTTTAAATACTTTCACTGTAAGTAGAGGCGCGTCTTACTAATAACAGATTGAATATTACTAGTTTAAGCCTGACTGACATCCAGAGATAGCAAGAACTGCAGATGCTGGATTCAGATAGAACACAGTGTGGTGCTGGAGGAACACAGCAGCTCAGGCAGCATCAGAGGAGAGGAAAGGAAAGTTAATGTTTCGGGTTGGGATCTTTCTTCAGAATTGCCTGGTCTGCTGTGTTTCTCCAGCTCCATACTGTGTTGTCTAAGCCTGAAATCCACTGTGTTGATTGCTTCGTTTGAAGTATGATTCTCAATGATGTTTTACGAAGGAAAGCATCCTAGAGAAAGGAATGGTCAACATATTTCACTCAGGCACAAAGATGCTATTTTTGCAAGCATAGGCACAATGACTCAAAACAATTCTTTACAGTTTAGGTTAGCAGGGAATAGCAGGGCAAGCTTCTGGGGCCTCCCTACCACGTAGCCAAAGGGATAGGGGTTGGATAGGGAAAAGGCATTGCAGTGAATGATCAGGCATTTCCAAACTGACTGGTGGAGCAGGTTTAAGGGGTTGAATGGCCTCCACCTGCTCCTGTGTCCCTAAAAGACTGGCACCTCTGCAGCAGTAATAGTCTGATGCTTAGGTCTTCGGGCCAAGCTGTAGCTCTTAACAATGGGGGCAGTGATAAGGAGAGATACAAGAGAGTCGCAGTATCTTCAACCACTTCCCTATCTCCACTTCAGTACATATTAGATGAAGGGTCACCTGCTAAATTATTCTGTCATTCCCTTTTATCCTAGGTTTTGTATTCTTACATTTCTGTTTGTATCCTCTTAGTCCCACATCCCTTCAGTAACAGCCAAGAATTCAGTATTTTTTAATGTCCAGCGTAGACATTCTCCTGTTGCTGGTTGTGGGTGGTAAAATTTGCATATGTGCAACTTTCTATTGCCACCACTAGGGGGTAGGTCTTGACTTTGTGACAGCCTAAAGCTGGTGATGGTCTCTGGAAAGTCATTGAAAATTAAAACCCTAGTACCGTGTGAAACTGGCTGTCTTTTGCAAGCAAAATCAAAATGTACCTCTTCAGGTTCTTCGCAATTGCTGAAGCTGCATCTGAAACTAAGGCAATGAGTTCGCTTCAAAACTGGATGTAGTATGACAATTTATTTGGACATCAGTCTATCCAAACCCTGCCAAATACTTTTGTATGTGAAGTTGGTCTGGGCGCTAATGAAAAATGATTCACAGTGCGTCGGAAACCTGCTTTAATATGAATGAGAAAAGGATATTAGGTAAGCAATGAAAGGGGTGCAAATTTACTGCTGCATGTTCTGTAATCAATTTCATTGGGTGTGGGCTACACCAATATTGTGAAATTTAGCTAGTGAGCAGAAATGACAAACAAATCAGACCAGTGGTTGCATTGTTTACATTCAAACATGTATATACAGCCTACTCTAAAAACTGAACTGTTCCATTGCCAAAGGGCAAAAACTTTGATGTGGATCATGTCACACAGAACGAAAGCAAAGTTCACATAAGGTAACTCAGTCAGAATTGTGCATGAAGTACATACCTTCAAAATCCCTGGTTTCCAAGTTCACCAATGTTCCAGCTGCTATGACCATCTGCAAAAACAGACGCATTTTATGGAAGATCAGCTTTGAAATATCAATTCAATATTCAACATTTTTTTTGTGTCCATTTGAATTGACTTGTCCAGTCCACATCTGGGATAACCTCACATATTCTAAGCTTTGAGGTCATTCAAAAGCTTGATGCCTGGTTCTTGACTCAAACAAAGTCTTTAATGTGAATATTTTCATCGTTGTTTTCAAATTTGTCCGTGGACAGCCCCTTCCTGTATCTGGTCTAGCCCCACAACTATTTCAGATATCCATACATGTCCAATTCTAGCTTCTTGAACATCACCCATTAGTAAATGCTGTCTTCAGTTGCCCCTGCACTAACTGCTGGAATTCCTTTCCTATACTTCTTCATCTCTTCACCTTACTTTCCTTCTTCAACATGCTCCTTCAAACATACCTCTTTGATGAGATTTTAATCACCTGCCCTAATATGTCCTTATGTAGATCACTGTTATACATTGTTTTCTGAGAAGCATCTTGGGATACTTTATGATGTTACAGGCGCTAGATAAATAAGTTGTTGTTGCATTCCATGGAAGCATCCAAGCAATGTCAACTGTTACATTAAATTCCAGGTCTGTATTACCTGCAAATCATTTGCTTTGTTTACACAGACCTGGTAACACTCTGCATTAATATCAAATAGTTAAGGTTAAAAATGAAACAGGTAATTAACGGCAATTGATTCATTAATTGTCTGTAACTTCAAAATAGCCCATCAGGAGGCAATAACTGGGACTGAACATGGAGAGAACTGAGAGACTTTCAGTGATAACTTTGTGCCTGGCGCCTGCTTCACCTATAAGCTTTGTTCCATTTAACACTGCAGGGACTAACTGTTCATGGCAAAAATAAAAGTTATTTCCTGATATGATGGTTGCCTAGTTTTAGTGGAAGTGTTCTGCTGCTGTGACAGGTAAGCGTTGTCCCCATATATTATTTAATTGCTTACACAATGTTGAGAGAGAAAACACTCACATCCCACAAGACAAAAAAAGGAAACTAGTAAAAGGAGGGAAATAAAGAATGTAACAAGTGTGTAAGAAATTAGGAGAGTAATCAATGGA
Organism: Stegostoma tigrinum; assembly: GCF_030684315.1. Classification (NCBI taxonomy): domain Eukaryota; kingdom Metazoa; phylum Chordata; class Chondrichthyes; order Orectolobiformes; family Stegostomatidae; genus Stegostoma; species Stegostoma tigrinum. The sequence continues at coordinate 10,419,776 of NC_081385.1, read as the reverse complement.
TGTCACTTTGCTGACTCGAATGGACAGTTCCTGAATGAATTTTCCACTAAATTTCTCTCCTTTATTCTCCTCTGGTGATCAGCACCTAGGTTGTGTTCCATTAGCAGGAGTTGCCTTCCAGTGTATAATCCGAGTGGACATTAACCTTCTGTGAAACTTGGCAGCGAGTGTGAGCAAATTGCTCAAATATGGGTGACAACGCTACTGAGTCTAAGATTGCTATGAGTTAATTTCTGCATACTTCCTAAGGGTGGTTGGATAAGAAATACACTCAGGATTCCCACTGACTTCTCTTCACGTAACCAAAGCATCTGAGACTATCGATAACTCATACAAATGTAGGATACGTAGTATTCTCCCTTTAATTCCGTGTGACAATGAGAATTACATTCAAGGTGGCACTGGATGATTATTTGGATAGAAATGGTGTGCAACAACATGGGAACAATAGGGAGAAAGCACTAGCTAATTTAGTCAGTGCAGATATGATGGGCTGAATAGCCTCCTGCACAATAATAATTAGGATTCTCTGACATATACTTTCTTAATGTAACATTAGGTAATGAAAGATAGGATTGAGAAAAAGACAGAAAACACAGCAGAGAAATAAAAAAAACAAACTTATAAAATGTTTTCAAGAAAAATACAAGTTGAATGTGCAGCTGGAATGAGAGCAAACAATTTAAATTGTTTCCTTTTTCAGATGGAGAAATGGATTGGTATTTGTTCAACAGATACTTCTGCTGTTAAATTCTAGCCCTAAAGTACAGTGAGATTTTACATGGAATTAATGTGCAAATCCACTGGGTTCTTAAGAATAATTAGGAGGCTGAGGGTGAAGAGCTAGTTGGGATGTAACTTGAAAAGTACATTTAGGAATTATATCTTAATTGGTTGCCTTCTGTGAGATTTTTCTGTTAGCATGCCTCTGACACTGAAATGGTCCCAATCAGAAGAACACCGGAAATAGGAGCAGGAATAGGGAATTCAGCCCCTCAAGCCTGTCCTGCCATTTAATACAATCACGACTGATATTATCTCAACCTCAGCTCCTCTTTCCTGCCTGCTCCCTCTAGTGATTGTAATGAGATCAGCCGGGTGGACATAATAGAATGGTGGACAGTTAACCTGATCCAATCAGGGAGCCCTGCCTGACAGACATAAGCAGAAGTGTCAGTAGCTCTGTTCACTCTGAAAATGTCAGACCAATATCAAGTACAATGCAAGTGTAAATAAAGAGTGACTTGGTGCCAGGATATTGGCCTCTGTGGAGTTACTCCCCATAACCTTTCAACCTGTTAGTAACTAAAAATCTACCTCCTTAAATTTACTCAATGTCCTGGCAACCATCACACTCTGGGTAGTGATTTCCTTGACAGAAGTAATTTCTCCTCATCTCTGTTTTAAATTTGCTACCCCTTAAATGAAATCGATAATCTTTCTCTCTACATTGTCCCGCAAGAGGGAACATCCTTGATTATAAACAGTGTTGGTAAGATTCTGCCCTTTGTATGGAAGTGGCATTTTGCTTTGTTGTTGCATGTGGGCTACTGCCAATGCTAGCTGGATAGTAGCTGAGCTTTACAACTGAGGATAATTCTGGCATTGACTTAGTTTCATGCTGTGTGAACAGATCTTAGGGGAATGCCAATGGTAGCTACTGACCTTGGGAATCCCAAGTTAGACAAAGGAATGAATAAGAAGCAGATCCCACTTCTGATAGCTCTTACCCATTGGGAAAGCAGAGGATAAGGGCAGGACTGACTTGGATATATTACTCTTTCCCAATTATTTAACAATCTGTTAACACTTACCAAAAAAGATTACAACTTGGAGTCGTTTGAAAAACTTGGGGTAACTGGTGCTTGTGAACCTGTGTCCCAGATTCAGCATTTTCAAGAGATGTCGATGTAAGATTAATAACAAGTAAGCTACTGTAAAAACACTAATTCTACCAGTGTTAAAGCCATAACCATTTATACAAATATTTAACTTCACATCACATGTGTCAGGAAGTTGCAACAAGCAAAGATTGCTGCAAACGTTTACAAATATCTTAAGGAACATAATATACAAGCCTGAACTAAAATCCATTCCTTGTACAAATGTTTCGTTTGGTGAAACTACACTATCAATTTCAGTTGCTGGGAGAAAGTAGTGGCGGAACATTAAAAGCTTTTCCTGCTCTCAATTAAAGCCTCCTGACAGCTGCTACTCCCTCACATTGTCCAAACTGCCAGATTCGCTTTCCGTCGCCCGAAAAGTCCTCTCTCAGCTCAGTTTTGTGGCAACTCTTTCCTGCCCCTTTTGCACAAATGAACACTCTTCCTGTCTACTATTGGCAGGCCAGCATTCTTATTGTCCTGTGTCCCAGGAGAGAAAATATTTCTGGCCTTGAGCACATATCATCAGTTCCATGGGCACAGCACTCACATTCCCAGAGCATTCCCTAACTTGTGTGCTTCAAGACCAGATCAGATTTCAAGATGAGACCTACCAGTGATGCCCACATTCCATTGATGAACGAAAAGAACATGGCTGCTTTCCACATTAGGCTAATGGGATTGGGAGGGACTTACATAGACCACCTGGCTGGATGTTTGGTTTGCAAAGCAGAGTGACACCAACAATATAGGCTCAATAATATATCATTTGAGGTTACCATGAAGATCCCACCTTCTCAGCTTCAGCCCTCACCTGAAACAAGGTGGCCCTCTGGTTAAAATCACCACTAGTTAACTACTCTCTCATGAGAGAGCAAAACACCTGGACTGTGGAAACTTCATTGAGATTGAAGGAGGTGGGCAGTGAACAAAAATTCATTTTTTTATGAAGACGAAAAGCCTTTCTGTATTATTTTCAAAACTTAACATTTATGATTATCCCTGGAATCTTTTACATGGCAGGCAAACATTTGATAAGTAGGTTGAAATCCAATTCCTTCCAGCTATTAAAATAACTGCAGGCGGTACAAGTCTTTTAAATAAAAAGTGCAGTGGATGAAGGTCTGTTGCTGTTGTAATTCCCCGATAGCCTCAAGCGTTTACAATACGGATTTGACCGTCACTATGCAAATATGCTTGTCTTTTGATTGCTGTGAAGAATGGAACAATGCTGATCCTTTCTGCATCATTAATTTGAACATACTTCAAGGTTTATAACCTAGTTAGAGACACAGAGAAACAAGGCTGACTGGGTTCCAATGGCATTGTAGGAGCATTCTTCATGTGTCAACTTGTGTTTTATTGTTTAATCCTTTGATCACTCATTTTGAATCTTAGCCTATGGTTTAATACAGAAAAAAAGACTGATTGAGCATGCTTCCCTCTCTGTCATTGTCTAGAACATTGTCTCCCAAATCTTTCGCTGCTGTGATCCTGTTTTAAGTCTTAAAACTCATCACGACCCCTCAGTGAGAACCAAGAGAGTGGTGGCTGGTCAGAGAAGGAGTACGACTGTTATAATTCAGCCAGTGTTTTCTGACAACCTCAGTGCCTCAGGGCTCATGACCTCAAACCTCAGCTCACAACTCTTCTTTACAAATAAGGTGTGGAGCTGGAGGAGCACAGCAGCCCAGGCAGCATCAGAGGAGCAGGAAAGTTGACGTTTTGGGTCTAGACCCTTCTTCAGACCCGAAACATCAGCCTTCATGCTCCTCTAATGCTGCCTGGCCTGCTGTGTTCATTCAGTTCCACACCTTGTTCTCTCAGACTCTAGCATTGGCAGTTCCTACTATCTCTACTTTACAAAGCCTTCTTGTAGAGTCCTTAGGTTTTCTTTCAGTGGCAGTGATTTCACCTGAATGGGATTTCAAGATAGCCAAATGCATCACTCATACTTCTCAAAGTTTTGCAGATGTTGTGAGGGTCAGCATCACTGTCATTCCCAATCATGGATCCAATATTCTGTCTGATCTGGAATATACCCTTTATTACCCAAGATGTAGTTAAGTGATAAATAGACACGAAGCTTATCTCTGGGCTAGAAGACCTTGGTTCGAGTTCCACCCAGTCCGGAGGTGTGTCACGATGTCTAAAGCAAAATGTTGCTCTAATAGCAGTGTTACATGTTTCACCATAGGGGATATGGCTGTCTTTAGAGGGTGCCAATGATAAGAAACTCTATTGAACATTTAATCCACAAATTGGTTTATTCAATGTAAAGTACACAAAACAGAATATAGTTTTCACAGTGATAATTTTATTTTGCTCCTTTTTTATGCAAAATGACAAAGATTTAGACTATTGGATTTAGGATGATTCTCCATATTGATATGTAGGACGAAATGGTTTGGTTTGCTGAGCAGTCAGGCATTAGAAATGAAGGCACCTTACTTTAAAACACTGCAAACTTTGTCTGTAAAAACATTTGGAATGTGCTGTTCAAGAATGGTTGAGAGAGGGTGAAGGACAGGGTATTCAAACTCAAAGCTATGATAGGGACTTGATGAAACAACAACTTTTTTTCTTCAATTTTGCATATCCAGAAAGCGTAGGACCCAGCTGATCACACTACTGACAACTCTGGTCCAATAGCAGCCCAGAATTCACCTGGGTGCAGGCTTGGGATTGGGATTGCTCCCAGACTGCTGTTACTCAGTAGGTGCTGATCGGTGGGGAATACCTGACGGTTAATGTTTATGTTTACAGATGCTGGAGGACTTACCATTCAGCCACAGTATTTCAGTTTTAACACACTGAGTGCCTGTGTGTATTCACTGCTACAGGGAAATTGCAGAAATACCTTGGGAAGGTTTCAATCAGAAGCCATTCAATTTCTGATCGAAATGCAGTATCTTGGTGCAATCCATTATAGGTGTGGGATAGTATTATCAAATCATAGTTAAGATACCAAGCCATAGCTTTCATTATCAGTAGAGAAGAAGTAACAGATGTGCATACCTGAATGATACTCAGATGGCCATAGGTAGCAGCCAGATGTAGAAAGGTTTGTCCTCTGTCGTCAACAGCGTTCAGGTCAGAACCGAACATAATCAGATCCCTTACAATGAGAGGCTGATTTGCGACCACAGCAACCAATAGGGGTGTCTGTGAATATTATAAGAGGATTAATTCTGTAGCCAGTATGGATGTAATAGGAACAGAATTAGGCTGTTTAGCCTCTTGATTCTTTGCCCTCATTCCATTAGATGATGACTGATTTGAACCTCAGCTCCATTTACCCATCTTGGTGTCATAAATTTTAATCCACCCCACTAAGTATTTTTTGGGAGTGAAACTGTTCCAGATTTCCACTACCCTTTGTGTAAAAAGTGACTTCCTACATCACCCTTGTAGAGTCTGGTTCTATGTTAACATTACACCAGCTACTTTCAGATTCATTCCTTCACTATCACCGCTCCAAAAGAAAAACTGACATCTCTATCCATTTTATCAAATTCTTTCATCTTCATTAATATTTTAATTAGAACCCCATAGTCAAGGAAGACAAGTCAATTCTATGGAACCCATCCTGAAAATAACTATCTCTACTCTCTCCAAAGTCATCACATCCAGTTTAAGTGGGGCCTTGAGGTGCAATGGTAATATGTCTATCTCTGGTGCTGAAAGTCCAGGTTCAAAGTCCCACCTGCCCCAGATGCATGTCAGGTGGTACTTGAACTTGGCTTGTTACATCTCAAATGAATTTGTTAAACATGACTTCCCTTTCACAAAACCATATTGCATGTACCTTATGCCACCTTTGTTAATGGATTCTAGCAGCTGTAAACCTAACTGGCCTATAATTTCCTGCTTAAGGTCTCCTTCCATTTGTGAATAATGATGTTACATCTGTTTGGATTTATAATCTCTAATGCATTCATGCCCGTTAATGGATGTAGGCCACTAGGTCTAAGGATTTGCCAGCCTTGCATTCCATTAGCGTTCTTAGTACTTTTTCTCAACCTGATGGTCAAGCTACCACAGTCAATTGTTGTTACAAAAAAAAGTCTGGGCACTTAGAAACAGACAAAATATGAGCTGGAGTAGGCAATTCAGCCTGTTTCATCAGTTAGGAAATGCAATCTGCCCATCCCTACCTGGTCCGGGAAAATGTCACTCCAGATCGACAGCAATGAATGTTAACCGCCCTCTTGGCTACATGTGATAGTTGCAACAAACACTGACCTAACCAGCGACACTCACACTCCATGAATGAATAAACAAAAACTTCATCTGCAACTAATTTATTGAAATTTCACAGTGCTGTCTCCAACTCTTGTTGTTCTTAAATATGGAGATCAATTTGCACACAGTATTCCTGATATTCAGTTTAACTAAAGCTCTGCACAACCATTGTAAGGCTATTTCCGCTGCAGTAAAGTCCAGTAATCCATTTGACTTGCTAACTGTTCGCTACACTTGTATGCTAACCTTCTCTGAGTATATTACATGTGTATTCACTGAATCATTGAGCAACCTGTTCTGAAGGCTGATGACTCTGCCAAAGCAAAAGCTTCCTAACCTAGTTCCATGCTGACTTAATCTTTATTTGTGCTTCTGATACTGTCTCACCTATGTAACTCAAACAATCAGACATTGTCCTTTTATTTCATTATCTGACAAGCCGTCATAAAATCTCTATTCATTTCAAAAGTGAGAAGCCATTTCTCTAAGCATGGTGTGGTGATGAACATGCCTTTAAGCCAAATGTCAATCTGACAACACACTCCCAAACTCTTGCAGGTCTCTGTGAAGGGGATAGTGTGGCGTGGGGTGAGGAGGTGGGGAGAGGAATGTCAAAGTTTTACAAGAATGGAACAATTTTATTCATATTATACTGTCCCAATAACACATCCTAACACTTTGTTTGCTTTTGCTTTAACCTTGCAGTACTAGTCCAGAAACCAAAGTAACAGTAGGCCATTCAGCCCCTTGAGATTACTCCACCATTCAATAAGATCATGGCTGATCGGTTTTTGGCTTTACCTAGACCTTCTTGGCTGAAATTTCCCAAGACCTTTGAGTCACTTGAAGATTGAAGTCTGTCTAACATTTAGAGAATCTCGTTCTTCACATAGGAAATGCATTTATGGATTTAGACAATCAAAAACTGTAAGACTATTTTGTGTAATAGTGCAGGCAACATTATTTCATAAGAATGTGTTTTTAAAGTTTGTATACCTTTCCCCGGTGTTCTTTAGTATCCAATCTTCTGAGCTCACGCATTCGCTCAGCAGCTGCATAGGCATGTTCCCGCATTCCTTTGGCTGCGTAGATGTGAAGGATTCTGAAATCAAAATTGGGCAATTGCTAATTACAATTGTTACATAACATTATTTCTCCTATTACAGTTTAACAGTTTGGCACCCAGTCTTTAGACAGATCTTCCAGTGGGACAGAATATTAAAGCATCAAAATACTAGTGTCACAGCAAGGAGGTATCAGCATGGCTTTCTAAAACTGATGGAGTGAACTGAACAAAGGATGAGCGTATTATCAAGGCGAAGACAGAGAGCCAGATGAATCATTGTATTTAGGGTTTCCCAGATGCATCTTCCTTCGTAGAACAGAAGGACACACAAAATTGCAGCAACAGCAGGCTGTTCAGCACCTCAGGCCTGCTCCACCATTTAGCAAGATAATGGATCTCCTAATTACAATCTTAACTCTTCTTTCCTGCCAAACTGCACATCTCCAAAAAAAAAACTTTGAAGATCGAAAGCTGTCCAACATGCCTTGAATATTCAATGAGCCAGCCTTACTGTTCTCTGAAGTTGTAAATACCGTAAGGATTCATTAGAACATAAGAACTAAGAGCAGGAGTAGCCAGTTCAGCGCTTGAGCCTACTTTGCCATCTAATACAATTACGGCTGATCTCGTCTCAGCTTCAAGTTTACTTTTCTGCCCACTGCCCATAACCCTTCATAACTACTGATTAAAAATCTGTGGTCTCCCTCTTCCTTAAATTAAATTCTTCTGAGAAAAGAAATTTCTCCTTCTTTTCACCTGAAGTAGGGAGAGTCCTTATTTGTAAACTGCACCAAGATAGACCTAACTTCCCTCCCTACTTGGGGAAACATCCTGTCAAAATCTTCCTTGTCAAACCCCCTTAGAATCTGGAGTTCCACCAAAATCATTCTCCCAAAATCCAGTGATTTATGGGCCCAAGCTTTCCTCAATTCTTTCATCTCAGAAATCAACCTGGTGTATCTTCTCTGTGCAGGTAAACTCCTTTTTAAATGAGCTGCCGAACTCTGTGTGACAGATTATGACTTGTGTTCTGAACTGCGGGGCAGGGGTGAATATGAGGAAAAAAGAAAAAGAAAGAGAAGGAGTCACAGTAACACTATTTCTAAGACACAGTTGCAAAGAGAGCTAGTTAGGTGACAATCTCACTCATAGAATATCATAGAACCCCTACAGCGTGGAAACAGGCCCTTCAGCCCAACAAGGCCACACTGACCCCCAGAGCATCCCACCCAGACCCATCCCCATGGAACCCACCTAATCTACTCATCCCTGGACACTATGAGGGAATTTAGCATGGTAAATCCACCCAGCCTGCACATCTTTGGACTGTGGGAGGAAACTGGAGCACTCAGAGGGAATACATACAAACACAGGGAGAATGTACAAATTCCACAGTCACCCAAGGGTGGAATTGAACCTGGGTCCCCAGTGCTGTGAGGCTGTAGTACTAACCATTGTGCCACTGTGCCAACCCATTAATTTCAAATATTAACTTAGCCCCTTTTATGGTACTGTGTGGTTGATCACGCACCCAGATCTCTGGTGATTTAGCTGTACTCATGTGAGCAGCTCGATCTGATATTTTTTAACCCACAACTGACACACAGAAACATTTGGATTTGGTCTTATTTTCTCCATCAACAGTGACAGCTCGCACTTATACCACACCTTTAACATAGTAAAGCATCACAAAGCAATTCATAAGAGGGTTAACAGACAAATTTAGTTTTGTGCCACCCAAGCCACAAAGGGAGATATTAAAACAATTGGCCAAAGAGGTAAGACAGAAGAATGCTTTAAATAACAACAGAGCCTGAGGGAGATAGAGATGATTAGGGAGGGAATTCCAGAGCTTGGCTTCCAGGTAGCAGAAAGTGCAGTTCCAATGGTGGAGCAATGAAAATTACACCTCAACTGGAATCATGATTCCAAAGTATTGCAGATATGTGGTTGGATTTTGCACCCTAGAAAGAAATGCTGCTTTGAATAAAATGATTTGTTACAAAGCCTGTCACCATGGCAATACCGCAACAAGGTTGGGTTATACTGGCTGGCAGACTGACTTCGTGTCAGTGGACAGGAAGTAGCAACCTTGAGAGTTGAAGGCCAGTCTGTTGGCTGGTATCTTTAACAGTCCTAACAGAAGCAGCAGATTTAACTCAGTGGTGAGCACTTTCACAGTAAAAAGTTACAACATGAGGGATCATGCGTTGGGAGAGTGGACAGATTTTTGAGGGCAAGTGGGAAGGAACAAAGGGAGGGATGACAAGTTGGAAGGTGCCCCCTGATGTGCAGAGAGCAACTTTTGCTAACTGCCTCCTTTCTTCCCACTTTTTCGAGGAAATCCTTTCAAAACTAGCCTTTGAGCTTTGTCCCCCTGTCACTACCCATTGGAGCACAGGCAATGAATTGCCACACCAAACCATGATCATTTAGAATGTTGTTCACTTATAAATGAAACCCTAGGGTTATTTTGGCACAGTGGTAGTGTCCCTATCTCATGGCCAGGAGACTTTCAAGACCCATCTGCTCCAGGGGTGTGTAATGACATCTTTAAACTGGATAATTAGAAAGTATAAATCAAACTGCTTTTAAAAATCAACGTCTACAAAGTTATTACTACCGTTTTTTAATAGTTGCTCAGAAAGTATATTTTAAGAGCTTTTCTGTGTTCACTTTGGTCTGCTTAAGTGGGTTGAGGGTTTTAATTGTCATTAAATTGAGCAGTTAAAGGTTTCAATAGGCTCAAGGATAGGCAGCTTTCTGGGCAGCTCACTCACGCTCTTGTACAGAGCACAACTCAGGGGGTGGATGGGAAACAAGGGGGCCTGTTAATAGTCATCTTTTGCGTGGGTCCCCAAACCAAAACAAGCTTGGCAGCAGCCAAAAAAAAAATTTAGCCCATGAAATTGCATCAAACTTTCTTAATTCCCTTGCCCATGTTGGATGATTTCTATTGAACGATGGTAGAAACTGAGTTGGAGGATTCCTAGCCAATCAATAAGTGAGTTCAGAGTTGCCATGAGCCGGATACAATCAATAACTCAGGGTATGTTTGCCACTGTGATGTTAATTCATTCTCTGCATATGAAACAGTTTGAATTTTTGATCAATTTGTAGAGACAAGTGTCGACATGAATTTTCATCGGAAACAGCCGGGGTTAGATTTTTACCTTTAGTTCCCACACAGTATGAGTCATTTTCCAAACAAACTGTTCAGAGATGTTGTTGTAATACTCTGGAGCCAAGTGCGATTTGAACATGTACCTTCTCAGAAATAGGGACACTACCACTGTACCATGAGAGCCCCCCACCTTAGATAACATTAGATTCAGAGATAATGGGAACTGCAGATGCTGCAGATTCCAAGATAATAAAATGTGAGGCTGGATGAACACAGCAGGCCAAGCAGCATCTCAGGAGCACACATTAGATTGTTCACTTTCAAGACGCACTCTTCACTTGCAGGGCCAACATTTTATTGTCATCTCTACATTTTAGAAGCAGCTGATTGTAGATATTTTTATTCAACCTGTTCAGATGTGCCATGGCACGCCTCTGCAGCAAGTGGGATTTGAAGCCAAGCCCTCTGGTTCATAGACAGAGATACTACCACTACACATCAAGAATCACCCCTAGTCAGTATTAGATATTGTTAATATTCCTGATCAGACACATTACAATACATGTTTCAGTCTGCTGGGGCTTGAACCCAGGCATAGGGGTGTTATTACTGCACCACAAGGGCCCTTTCTCAATAGTATTAGATTGCTCTCTCTTTATAGAATCCACATCTTTTTTGCATTGATTAATCAATGCATTTTAATTAAAACTAACTATTATTTGAATTTGAATCCTGTTTTGATTGAATAGCTCCAGGAGACACTGAGTTCAGAATAGAGGGCATAAGACTAGTTTACACAAAGACTGACTGCTACACAGAAGGGTTTATCAGCAACTTTGTTTCCACTTGTATCTTAATATGCAGCCAAATCTCTTAATGCCCTTTGTACCAAATTCCATGCCTTTTCTTTTAAAATGTAGGTATGAATAAAATGAAAGAAAGTACAAATATGTGCATATGGTAACAGCGGAACTTGCAATCTGGAATTTTGCAAGTAAACCATCAGCAATTTTAACATAACTGGCTTGGGAATCTTCCAGTTCTGTGCTATGGATGTTTCTAAATAGATTTTCCTGACAATAATTCTTTTGTACAGACATAGGCAGTACATCAGGAGCCTAGAGTTTGTTGACAGTTAGCACCTGTATTGACAGTTGCTGGTAGTGCATTAAAAATAATCAAAATCATAAATCAATCTCTCTTCTTCCACCACCTATGTGTATACAGAAAAAAAATCATCAAAATTAAGTCGTAAGTCACATTAACAATTAAGGATATTAAGAAATGTTGTAAATTAGGTGAGATTCATATGCTGCTTTTAAGACACATGAATTTCTCTTTTCTGTTTTGAAAATTATTGAAATCTCTTCATGGCAATGACTCCCTGGAAATGTTACTGTGCCTTTACACTCACATTATCACCTTTGCTCCTATGTGAACCTGCTTTGAATGTGCATTGTTTGCCAAAAGCCCTTAAAGGTCAGGTTGGTGACTGCTATCTGGTGAGAGTCCAAGTTGGATTGTCTGAATTTAAACTTGAATGCCTCAGTGCCCTGAGAATCAGGTCTTGGAGTAGGATAGATAATTTTACTTAGACACACTGGTTAGATTTTTGGCTGTTTCACCAGTTGTAAAATAGCTATTGTCACCTGGCAGCCTAGTTTTGGTTTTTGTGACTTTGTTATGCTGCAGAGGGTGGTCAAGAAAGCTTAATGCTAATAATAGACACAATGAGGCAATGGGAGAATTCAACAAAAAGAGAAAAAGTATTCACATAATCAAACAATGCTAAAGGTAAAGTTCCCTCTCTAGAGATTTTGATTTCACCCATTGAGCTGACAACAGAATTATATAGTGAGCTAACATGATGTAGAGTTGGATGAACACTGCAGGCCAAGCAGCTTAACAGATCTCCACCCAAAATGTCAGCCTTCCTGGTCCTCTGGTGCTGCCTGACCCGCTGTGCTCATCCAGCTCTGCACCTTGTTATCTCAGATTCTCCAACATCTGCAGTTCCTGCTATCTATATAATGAGCTCTGTGTTATCCTTTTATTATGTACATAACTCCACTTATGAGCATTTAACTGCCGATCATACTCGTGTTACTGACAGTTGGATAAATGCCAACAATGAGCAGTCTTAAATTAGCAATGTTTTTTGTAACACTTGAGTTGGAGATATTTTGTAACTGCTATGAATCTGAAGCACTATTGAACTACTTTCTTGACTAGTTGCTCTCACTTGAGAATTCAATGTTTTTAACTTGACAGCTTTACTCCTCATTCATACTACAGTTTCTGCATTGATGAAGGAAATTTTAGGGAATCTGGATTTTTTGTTGGGTTTTTGGTTCTGTTTTATTTTATATCAGAATTCATTATGAATCCTGGCTTATGTCACTGAGACATCCAAGTGAATATCAATATTGGGGTGATTATTTTATGAAATAAGAAAATTGATTAAACAAACTTGTAATGGGTCATTAGGATTCCTCAATCCACTTTGCTGGTTGTACTCTAGGTTTCAATTTGCTCCCTCTGTAAGAATGTATGCACATTTTGTATTAGCATACCATATTGTCTCTCATTCATTAATCTCCATAGATTGCGAGGAGCAGGTTTGTTGAGGAAACAACAGCAGACAGGTGTGATTAATATAAATAAAACAATCTCAATCTTAAACAAACATTAAAGAGGAAGGAAGCTGTTGGGAGAGAAGATTCACTTTTCTGTAAAACTGTCCAATGATTGCTATATACTGGGAACACAGGAACAGGAGGCCATTCAATCCCTCAAGTCTGTCCTATGATTTGATTAGATCATGGCTGATCTGGGTCTCAGCTCCACTCACCTGCCTTGGTACATATATCTTGGAGTCTTTACTGAGCAAGAACTTATCAAACCCTGAAATAGAAGCTATTTTATTTAAAGAATAAGTTGAACATTGAACCGAAGGTTTCTAAAGAAAACCTCTAAAATTCAGGTTTCTGAAGTTACTGATATAGAAGTGACTAGTGTTTGCAAAATGATTTATTTTAATGCCACTCTTCTCTGACTCAAAAACTCATGAGACTGAAGGAAAGCTGTGTGCAAATGTGTATTTATTTTGGTCTCTCTTTACATACGCTGTGAGATAACCCACCACTTATTGGCTTTTACAGGTGCTCTATTAGAACAAGATTAATCTTACATGGAGCACAAATACAATTGTAAATACTGCAAGAAGAATATATTTTTATCAACTGAATTAAAGCCATATTCTCTTTTGATTACGGTACTTCAACAATTGGGGCCAAAGTAAAATTTTTTGCTGACTACTCAAATAGTTAGGAAATTTTACACAGAATAAACAGCACAGAAAGAGGCCATTCAGCCCAGCTTGTCTGCACTGGCATTTATGAGTCATGCTAGCTTTCTCCAACTCCTCTCTATTAATATCCTTCAACTCCTTCATGTTTTTACCTAGCTTCTGGGCTATTTGTCTCAAATATGCTTGTTGTAACACTCTTAACATTTTTCATTGGGTAAAGAAATCTCTCCTGAAGATCTTGTCAAATTAATCAGGTGTCTAGAAGGCATTAATACCCTGTCTCAGAGACTTGGCTGTTCGGATTTTAAATCACATATATATTTAACATCCCCATATGTTAAGTTGCTGATCGCTGATAGACCAACTTAACTGAATTATAGAATCCCTACAGTACAAATAGAGGTCATTCTCCCCGTCAAGTCTGCATCAACCCTCTAACAAGCATCCCACCTCCCACTCTATCTCTGTAATCCCATGTTTCCCATTTCCACAAATCCACTCAGCCTGCATTTACCGGAACACTACAGGCAATTTCGCACGGCTAGTCCACCTAACCTGCGCATCTTTGAACTGTGGGAGGAAACTGGAGCACCTGGCAGAACCCCACACAGACACAGGGAAAACGTACAAACTCCACACATATAGTCTGCAAGGTTGGAATCAAACCTGGGTCTCTGGCACTATGAGGCAACAGCGCTAACTACTGACTCACCTTCCACAGCACCCTATTGCTATGGAAGGAGTCAGTATCAGGCCAAACATTATTATTGGTTAACCTTAGGAGACAATATATTTCAGATTCCTTCTCCTCCTGACTCATCACTATGAGGAGAACGTAGGAGCTCAGGAATGGAAAAAGCACACATCTATTAGAATAAGACTATTTTTATGAGAACAAAGAAGACAAAACTGCCAAACCTTTGTGGCTCTATTTAGACTTGAATGCTTATCTAAAAACTGCCATTTGATTCCCTGTACTGTAAAACATTAACTTCTCAAAGTCAGAAGTTCCACATAACTTCAATTTATTGACAATTGTTTAGCAACTGTTAAAGCAGAGAATATGACTTTAATCATAAACAAATAAGATGAAATCGATGCAAACATATTTCCGATGCTTTGAAGTCACATGGCACAGGCATGAAAAAGCCAATATAGTGGCGCCTTCTTACGACCAATATCTATTTGCTAGCATCAGAATTACATTACTCTTAAACAGTGTGGCACCTAATTCGAACTCTGGTTGATTTAATTTCACTAAATTGTGTCAAAAGTTAAATGAGAGCACAGTTTGAACTTCATGACGATGAGATACAATAACACAAAACAGAAGATCATTACACTCCTTTAGACCTATCACTTCAATTGAGCCAAGTGAATTCAGCATTGAAAGATAAAGACCATTTATTTCACAATTCCAGTTCAAACCAACTATACTGATTCAAACAAAACTTGAAACATTATAAAGCATTGCTACTTTCATTGAATTATACAGCATATGTTGCACAGAACAGAATATTTATTCCATGTCTGTGTTTACGCTCAACACAAGTCTTATCTCGCCCCTTTTTAATCTAATCCTATTCGTATAAACTTGGATGGCTTTTTCTCCCTCACAGAGTGTTTTATATTGCTTCCCCTTAAATGCACCATGATCATTTTATTCTATGATCAGGATTTTTGAACTATGTATTAAAACTATGAATCTGTATCTCAGCCAATTTGGCTACTCAATCTACAACAGAAATCAAACATGTTATTGTCAAAAAAATGCTACACTGTAAGACTGCTACCACATGGAAGACAATTGACATTAGGTTGGGCTGACAAGAGGATCCTGACCAATTAAAAATCATAACATTTCTTTTGGATTAGGAATGTTATCTAATAACAATAATTTAGAGCATAATATAATATTCGTGCAATTTTATTCAAAGTTACTTTTGGAATAATTCTAAAGAACTTCATTGCATGATTTTTCTTTCATACAATTGCCAATAAATAATGCACAATTAAAGTTCCTTTGCAACAACATCCGGGAAATTCTGCTAGATATAATGAATGCATTAATCAGATAAGAGCAATTACTACGGGCTATGGTAGGGATTTTTATTCTAACAGGTTTCTTGCCAATTCAATTAAATAAAACAATCTTCTTCATCTTGAAATTAGGAGTGAGACATTAATCATACAATTTCCTTACAATCAGTTTGATTTCAAAGTGAACTATAATTCATTCTAATATGCTCAAAGTTTACCCAAGCAAATAATCAGCAATGATAGGCTACTATTTGCATACTTTAATGCAGAATCACTTAAAAGGAAAGGTTCTGGTGTCAGAAATTTGCTGTCTAGCTAGAATGCGTTTTTGTTTTATAAATGCAAAAATATTTCAACAAATTAATTATCTTAAAAGTTATTCACTTGATTTTCTGCAACAGATTTTCTAACTGTTTTGCTGGATTGAAATACTGATACTTGTGTGAAACAGATTCTTTTATGGCCACCCTGAGTTGAACCAATCTACCACAGAAATTGGCCATTTGGTAGAAAACAAAAAAAACTGAAGTTGCTGGACATGCTCAGCAGCACTGCCAGCATCTCTAAGAAAAAGTCAGAGTTCATGTTTCAGGTTCAGTGATCCTTCCTCAGAACCTCCCCAGTTCTGAGGAAAGGTCACCAGATCTGAAATGTTAACTCTGATCTTTTTCTTCACAGATGCTGTCAGACCTGCTGGGCATTTCCAGCAACTTCTGCTTTTGTGGCCATTTGATAGTATTGCTTTTCATCAGGACAAGAATACTAATTTGCAGTGAATTATCATGCTGAGTGCAATAGGAAATCCTTTGACACAATGACTTTTCCAGCAATATTTTAAAGAAGTAGTAAGGGTCTGACAACCAAACAAGATTAGCGAAATATTTTTTCACTTTGCTCTATTGGCAATGATATAATGCAAAAGAATTGTGAATATACTACAACTTTGGTGATTGTTCTCTGTGTTCTACAGAGTAGGAAATTTCCTAATTCTGTCTTTTTGCAAACCATTTCTGATAGAAGTGGACAAGAGATAGAGTACTTTAAATTATTATGCAGTTGACAGATCAGTGTTGACCAGTGCCTCTCAGGAGGTGCTGCTGATTCAATATGAGCAATACCATCAATTCAATCAGTAAGTAAACTATTGCAAGTCAGGAACCCAGAAACATAGGCCCTCCATTTGCTAATGAGACGATCTCTGACTATTCTCAAATCATTGTTTTTAAACTGGTTAAAAAAACCCCTCAAAATAATGTGAGAAACAATGAGATAAATACTGAATTCTTTGAAACAGCCATCACAGGCCACAAATTTCTTTAAATGACAATGCAATAGATTTCCCGCATAATCAGCTCACTCATACTATTCTAGACCTTTATTTCTGTTGTCTGGCTCTATTGTAAAGAAACATACGTGTCATTGTCTTCATCTTGCTGGAGCAGTTTTTCAATGGCCATGCTTGCAATGGTCCTTCTGGCATCTTCCAGCTCCATGAGTCCAGGCTCAGGAACAGAAATGGGCAGGGGTACAAACTGAGGTGGCATAGGCTGCAGTGAATTGCTCTGACATGGTGCCACTGGAGTCGGTAGCGATGAAAGTGTCTGGCTCCAAGAGAAGTAGCTGAGCGCGGGCTGCTGATCTGCAAGGTCCAACTGTGGAACACCACCTGGTGTGGGGGCCCTGGACTGTGGAGAAATCAGAACAAATATTAACAACTGCAAATTCTTTTCAAACACATCTGTAAGCAGTGACTAAAATGCTGATTATCTTCTGTGGGCTTTGAGCTGGAGCTCACTGTTAAGGGTCTTGCCTTCGAAAGCTCCAATCCTGCAGCTACAAGTACTAAAGCATGTATGACACTCCAGTCCAATACAGAGGGACAGCTACACAGTGTGAGAGGTTAAACTGAAGCCTTTAACTAGCTGTAATCAAGCCCATGACATTCTTTCAAAGAGACAAAGGATTCCCCAGGGTATCATGGTCAATATTCATCCTTCATCCAATGTTACTAATAAACCCAATGTTACTAATAAACAAATTATCAGGTCATCTACGTCCTTATTGTTTATGGGATATTCCTGTGTACAGATCATCTGTCTTGTTTAACATTGCAATAGTGACTTCATTACAAAAGATTTTACTGGGTAATGGACTCTGGAGCATCGTGAGGGAGTGAACACTGCTGCACCAATTAAAATCATCCTTTCCCTGTGACTTTAAACGTGCTATTATATTTCCTTTTGCCAATTTTCTCATTAATTAACTAAAACAGTGCTTAGGAAGCCAGCTGGTGTATTTAGTCTCCAGTTATGAGCCACCAATCCCAACAGTGGTACTCCTGGTGAGCAAGGATTAGGTATCTTCTTAAATTTAAGAAGGAAAAAAACCTCACAAAAAAATCATCTCCAAGCTTCTACAGCCCACCTCCTAAGAGTTCACAGAATCACAGAACTGCTACAGCACAGAGCGAGGCCATTCAATCCAGCATGTCTATGCTGGTTCATTCCATGCTATTCTCCTGCCTTCTCCCTGCAACCCTTCACATTGCTGATTTTCAAGCAACAATCATTAAGTCATAGAGTTATACAGCATGGAAACAGACCCTTTGGTTCAACTCATCTGCACTGATCAGATGTGCCAATCCGACCTAGTCACATTTGCCAACATTTGGCCCATATTCCTCTAAACCCTTCCTATTCATATACCCATCTACACACCTTTTAAATGGAATTGTACCAGCCTCTACCACTTCCTCTGGCAGCTCATTCCATACACATACCACCCTCTGCTTGGAAAGGTTACCCCTCAGGTTCTGATTAAATCCTTCCCCTCTCACCTTAAACCTATGCCCTCTAGTTCTGGACTCTACTACCCTGGGAAAGAGACCTCAGCTATTCACTCTATTCATGAGATCACCCGTCACCCTCCGACGCTCTAGAGAAAATATCTCTAATTCCCTTTTGAAAATGCCTCAACTGAAAATTACTTCATTCGAGGGAATATGAATAGATGCTGCCTGACTTGCGGCGTTTTCCCAAAGCTTTCTGTTTTGATTTCAGATCTCCAGCATCCACAAAGTCTTATCTTCGTGTTCTATGATGATTGAGTTGAGATGTTAGCACTTCTTCGGCATTACATTCATACGCCAGCCGAGGGTTTTGTGCTCAAAGTTTCTGGAGTTGGATTTCCCATCAGTTCTACCCACAAGTCCTCACAATTTGGAACACTGATCTCCTTTTAATCTAGCCCTCCTCAAGAAGAGCCCCAGCGTCTCCAATCAGACTTATTAAGTACAGAAAGCAGAAATGATCAGAGAGATGTCGCTGTTGAAAGTGGCAACAATTTGTTTTTACGCTAATGGATATGACAGAGCATTGCAGGTGTGTTTGGGAGCACTGATGCAAACATCACCGAGGTCATCAAAGCTGTATCCAGCAGCAATCATGGCATTCAATAACAGCTTCTACTGCTTAGACAGGTAGGCAGAGCACACATCTCAAGAAAAGACTACATAGTTTTAATCACTTTGCCACTGTAGCTGTGCATTCAGCAACTGAGGCATTTCCTAACCCTCTTTCTTTCTCTCCTCTTAAGATGGTCCTTAAAGTACACCATTTGGAACAAGTGCACAATGCTCGGCACCATTCATGACTCCTCAGATACTAAAGCAGTTCACATTCAAATGCAACAAGAAAACTGGACAACGTTCACATTGGGCCGACAAATGACAAGTACCAGTCACACCACACAAATGCCAGGCAATGACCATCTCCAATAAGGGACAATCTAACCACTGCCCCTTGACATTCACTGTTACCGTCACTGAATCTCCGGGTATCAACTTCCTGAAGGTTACCCTTGATCGGAAAGACAACTTGGCTTGCCATGTAAATGCAGTGGCTTCAAGAGCAGGTCAGAGGCTAGGAATATATGGTGAATAACTCACCTCCTGACTCCCAAAGCCTGACCACCATTTACAAGGCACAAGTCAAAAGTGTGATGAAATACTCCCCACTTACATGGATGAGTGCAGCCCTAATAACACTCAAATCATGACACCATCCAGGACAAAGCAGCCCACTTCATTGGCACTACATACACTCCTTCCACCACTGATGCTCAGTAGCATCAGTGTATACAATCTGCAAAAGGCACTGCAAAAAATTTGACAAAGATCCTTAGAAAGCACTTTCCAAACCTACGATCATTTCCATTTAGAAGGACAAGGGCAGCAGGAACACCAATACC
The DNA here is from genome assembly GCF_030684315.1 of Stegostoma tigrinum. Taxonomy (NCBI): domain Eukaryota; kingdom Metazoa; phylum Chordata; class Chondrichthyes; order Orectolobiformes; family Stegostomatidae; genus Stegostoma; species Stegostoma tigrinum. The sequence goes on along the minus strand of NC_081385.1, from coordinate 10,399,860 downwards.
TGCAAGTTCCCCTCAAAGCCACTCACCATCCTGATTTGAATATCTATCTCCATCCCTTCACTGTTATTGGGTCAAAATCATGGAAATACCTCACTAAGGGCATTGTGGGTCTTCCTACAACACATGGTTTGCAATGGTTCAAGAAGGCAGCTTTATAATGGGAAACTTGGGATGGGCAATAAATGCTTGCCCAGCCAGTAGTGCCCATGTCCCATGGGTGCAAAAAGAAGAAACCCATAATTTTTGTGTATACCATATTATACCAAATGAGCCAGTAGTGAGCACAATCCCATCCCCAGCCCCAATGTGTCTTCTAATGTATTTTATAACAAATGCTTTGTGTCAGCATATGAAGATCCTGGGTGTATCGTACCTGACAATTCATCCCAAAGTTGCTCAGCAATGGTTGTGGAGTGTAGGACACCACTGAGGGAGGTCCCACTACTGCATAACTGGAACAGACAGGCTGCATACACATGTCTTGCATGTATGAGGTGTTTACTGTCTCATGTAAGGAGTATTCGGGACATGGTGACCACTGTGGCAACGGTTGTAGGGTAGCAGAAGATGATTGAGGCAGCCATGTAGTGTGGAAGGTTCCCTCTTCAGCATGTTGCACTGATGGTGAAGGAATATCAGCCTCTGGGAAGATAGGATGTCCTAAAAACAAACAAAATAACACTGACCAATTTGACAGTATGTTTACATTCAATATATAAGAGCAAGTTAAGTGCATTGACATTAAAGAAGTTCATTGTAGGATATGTTGCAATATCTCATATCATTATTACTCCATAACTTGCAAATCAATTATAATCTGTCTGAATTGCGGAATTAAAATCAACTCTAAAACAAATCAGGCTACATCATTTTGTTTGGAATTGTGGTTTTTCTTCCTTCTACTGTATTTAGAACATAGAACAGTACAGGCCCTTCGGCCCACGATATTGTGCCGAACATTTATCATAAACCTAAGGTCTATCTAACTTCCACCGCTACCTTATATTATCATCCATATGCCTATCACATAGCCACTTAAATGCCCCTAATGAGGCTGACTCCACAACCCTCTCTGGCAATGCATTCCACTAAGGTCCATTTTCACACTGGATTTGAAAAGCAAGTTTCTGAAGTATAAAGGTTTAAATGTCTGAAATGTTAATGGTGAAGATTGGCTTCAACACAGTCCAACAATAATGTCATGTGTGTATGGTGTGAGAACAGTTCAGGATCTCACAGGGATAAATACTGTCACCTGGATCTCCCTCACAGTTATTGTTACAGACACTATTAGATTAATGTAACTTTCAAATGGTGATTATCATAGGCAAGAACTTGTTTAAGGCAAGAACTTCTCATTAAACCACCAAGTGGATTTTCTCTAACGCTTTAATTCAGTCAGGGACTTGTTGATTCCTACCAGGAAAGAAGATGTGGCAGTAAATTTACGAGATGGCTCATGAAACATAGTGAGGACTAGTGAGGATTCACCCTACAACAGTTACCCATTTGTGGCTACAGTGAAGAGAATGAGCGATAGTTTCCACTTTCTCAGAAGAGTAAGATTTCGGTCTTTAACTCTTCGGTTTTCTTTAATAAATCTTTCATTGTTTCTACCCCTATCTCAGCCTTTCCACTTGCTTGAGGATACCAAGGTGAATTGGTAACATGAATGAAGTCACATCCATTTGAGAAATATTAGAATCTTTAGTTCATAAATTGCTGCTAATTATCAAACACTATAGTGTCTGCAATCCCTTCTGGGGAATAAATTCTCTTAAGGGATTTGATGGCTGCTTCTGCGATGGTGCTGCACAAATAATTAACTTTAATCCATCTTGAACAGGAATTGATAATCATAAATTACTCTTAAAATCAAACAAATCAAACAATCTTTCTCAAGACAGACCACAGTCATTAAGGAAAGGGAGGTGCTAATTGAGATTCCTTTTGCTTTTTGCTATTTATACCACAATGAATCAGTTATTTCTTCTACAGAGTGAGTATGCCTGGTCAGAACACTGATTGCTCTGTTCTGACACAACACTTTGTAGTTCCTATATATTCTTGGTGTATTCTTTGAAGAATACCAAGTCACCAGGGCTCCCAGTACAAATAGTTTCTTGCTAAAGACTCATAAGTCTCATCATTGACAACGAGGCGTTTGTCTTGTTAAAAATACAGGCAAGATATTGGACTGTTGTACACATGATCTGACCATCCCTTCAGACACTGTTTCCAGATCTGACAACATGCTTCATCCCACTGTGAGGCCTGCCTTTTCTCTTGCAACCTCCTTTCAGTAGCTTGTAAGTTAGGAGGCAGCAGCATAGTTGTAATGCCACTGAATTAGTAATCAGAAAACCGCAGGCTAATGGTTTGGAGAGTTCCACCACGGCAGACAGTGAAATTTGAATTGAATAAAAATCTGGAATAAAAAGTTAGCCTAATGGTGACGATGTAACAACTGCTGTGAAAATCTAAATATTTATGCTGTTTAGCCTGTGTGTGGTTCCAGATCCACAACAATGAAATTGACTCAACAATAGCACAGATACGGTGAACAGTCCAAGTTTTTTTTCCCAGGAGAGGGGAGTTCAAAACTAGAGGGCAAAGGTTTAAGCTGAGAGGGGAAAGATTTAAAAGGACCTAAGGGGCAACCTTTTCACATAGAGAGTGGTGTATATATGGAATGAGCTGCCAGAGGAAGTGGTGGAGGCGGGTACAATTACAACATTTAAAAAGCATCCTCATAAGTATACAAATAGGAAGAGTTCTGAGGGCTATAGGTGAAATACTGGCAAATGGGACATGATTAATTTGGGATATCTGGTCGGCATGGACGAGTTGGACAGAAGGGCTTGTTTCCATGCTGTAAATCAGAAACAAAAACAGAAATTGCTGGAAGAGCTCAGCACGTCTGGTAGCGTCTGTGGAGAGAAAGCAGAGTTAACATTTCAGGTCAAGCAATTTCTGTTTTTGTGCCTGTAATGCCCATTTGACCTTTGCTAAGTCTGGTGGGATCTTGCCCACATGATCCACCATACCAAGAAATATTCTGAAATGCAATGCCATTGGTGATAGAAATACCCTCAAGATTTGTTTTTTTTTCTGTATCAATAGTGATCCTGGTGATTTGAATGCTATGACCAGGAAATTTTTAATCACGGGTTAATTGCTTTAGCATCATCTTGTCGGGTGATATGGAAATCAGCCTTTAATCTTCCCAATCCCAAGAAAAATTTTGGGAATTGACTTAGGAAATTAATTTGTGTTCAGCATCAGCAATCTCCTCTATCTCTCTGACCAATCTTAGCTTTAGGCATTCTGTTCTACTCTGTAAAGGAGATCCCGATTTTGAATGATGTAGGGAGGCTCAAGGATTCCTGGTTGTTTACATTTCAGCTTGGCTTTGAGCTGGCTTTTTACTTTTTGTTATGTTCTTCCAAGGCCTTGTAACTTCATAAATGGCAGCTGAAATGAGATTTGTGGATGATATTTCACTTGGTCTGATAGACACAGGCTTCAGAGAGTTGCTACTTAGTTAAATCTGAGGTAAAACATTGGGTGACAAAGTGGCTCAATGCTTTGTACTGCTACCTCATCGTGCCAGGGATTCAGGTTTGATTCCACCCTCGGGTAACTGTCTGTTTGGAGATTACACATTCTCCCCGTGCCTGTGTGGGCTTCCTCTGGGTGCTCTGCTTTCCTTCCACAGTCCAAAGATGTGCAGGTTGGGTGGATTAGCCATGCTAAATTGCCCAGGCAAGGTGGAATAGCCATAGAAAATGCAGACCTACAGAAATGGGGCTGGGTCTGGGTTGGATGCTCTTTAGAGGGTTGTTGTGGATTCGATGGGTTGAATGGCCTGCTTCTGCACTGTAAGGAATACTGTGGTGTAGACATCCACTTAAAGCTTTATATGTCAATATCTGTTTTTGGTGTCATTTGTTTTCCCCCAGGAAATTTATGGTACGTTCTTGTGGTCCTTCAATCTCTTGAATGCAGTGTTGCTTTCAGAATTTCTCCCTTCGTGTGCAGGTTGTCTGTGTTTTGAGTGACAGGATGCTTTGGAATGGCTCCACAGTTGTGGCACCCTTCTCGCTGGTGTGCCTCAGTCCCACCACACCAGAGGCATTTAGAAACGGTGCATCCTTCCACACCTGGGGTGTTTTTGGGAATGGTAGGATAGATTCCATGCTACGCCTGAGCCATGGAACTGTTTCGGCATCTGGAAATGTTCTGCTGCTGTTTGTTACTCTGGGCCTTTTTATCTGGACTCTTGCTTTGTCTTCCAGCTTGCTTTTGCTGCTCTTGCGATGTTTTGACATCTTAGTGAGTCTTTGAAATTTTCTTTACCCCTGTAAATTGGATGTCCTTTTTAACTATTAACATTGTAGTTTTGCGTTTCCTTTCCACAGCCACCATGTTTTATTTTGTGGTTAGTTTGTAGAGGGGTTTTTTGTTGCTGGAATCTGTAAGTAGTCTACCAAAAGCATGCTGCTTGAGCCTGTTGTCTTTATGGAAGAACTGTTCACTTACAGTGAAGGGTCTTGAATTTGAGACATTCTAAAGGGCATTAGAGACCAAGTTGGATAGAAACAATAAGCAAGGGTTTAGGGAAAAAAAAATGAAGGACAATGGCAAATCAAGGTCATGATGCTCATTTGAAGAGTCAGTGCAGACTAGATGGGCTGAATGGCCTACTCCTGCACCATAATACTTCCGTGATTCTGCGATCTACGCACATTAGACCTTCACAGGAGGTTCTGCTTCTTCAACCTGCCAGAACGCTTGACCTAGTCAGGGTCACATATTGTGTGTATTTTTTGATGTGAACATTATTACTCTACAAGACTTCCCCTGGCTATACAGGCTATTCCACACAGTTATGCACCACCAAATATAAATGCCTCATCTCACTCACAACCACCGGAATTCTTGAGCATAGCAAAGAGAAATGATTAAAAAAAGGGCCAATTTGGAGCAGAGAAATTCTGGGATGTTTATCTCTTGCTCTTCATGAGGAGATAGTGATCTCCTGAAAAAGGTTCATTAGCCCTGATAATTCTTGGCTGTATCTGGATTTTGAAAGAGATGGCCACGGCTGTTACAAACTGCATCCTTTTTGTCCAGGTACAATTTTGTCATTTCCTTCTTAAGTACCTTGTGCCACCCAAATATTTTTCAGCTGAGTCTCTACCTCATCACTGAAAGTTAAGGTCCATGGGCTATTTCTTTTCATTAACCCTGGTGATATCCTCCATCACCACGGTATTCGATTGCTCTTTCTGTGTCCTTATGTCTAAAAGTTGTCTGTTTTTCTTGGCTCCATGTGATCTGATTTTGCTTCCAGCATGGTGCTTTTTCCTAAAGTAGCAATGCTTGTGTAGTTTTTTTTAAATTCGATTGTGTGGTATGGACATTGCTTGTTGGGCCAGCATTTATTTATTGTGCCTAGTTTCTCTTGAGAAGGTAGTAGTGAGCCCCTTCTTGAACCACTACAGTCCATGTGCTGCAGGGAGACCCACAATACCATTGGAGAGGGAATTCCAGGAGTGTGACCCAGTGATATGGTGACATATTTCAAAGTCAGGAATATTGAGTGGCTTGGAGAGGAATTTGAAGGTGTTACTGTGTATCTGCTGCCCTTGACCTTCTACATGGAAGTGGTCATCTGTTTGGAAGGTGGTGTCTTAGGATATTTTTTGAATTCCTGCGGCGTTTCTTGTGGATAGTACACACTGCAGCCTCTGAGTGTCGGTGGAGGGAGTGAATATTTGCCCAATGTGCTAAGCAGGTGGCTTTGTCCTGGATGATGTCAAACTTCTTAAGTGTAGTTGGAGATGCACTCATCCAAGCAGATGGGGAACATTCCATGGCAATCCTGCCCTTGCAGATGGCTTTTGGGAGTTAGAAGAGTTGCTTGTCCCAGTATTCCCAGACTCTGACTTGCTCTTCTAGCCTCTGTGCTTTTGTGGTGAGTTCAGTTTAGTTTCTGGTCAATGATACCCTCCAGAATACCGATAGTGAGGGATTCAGTGATGGTAACATCATTGAGTATCAATGGATGGCGATTAGATTGTCTCTTATTGGAAATGGTCATTACTTGGCATTTGTGTGGCGTGAATGTCACTTGTCAGCCCAAGGCTGGATATTGTCCATGTCACGTTGCATTTGAACATGGACTGCTTCATTGTCTCTAGAGTCACGAATGGTGCTGAAAATTGTGCCATCATTGGCGAACATCCCCACTCCTGATGAAAGTCATTGATGAAGCAGCTGAGCATGTTTGGGCATTGGACACTACTCTGAGGAACTCCTGCAGAGATATCCTGAAGCTGAGATCACTGACCTCTAACAAATACAATTATCTTTCTATGTGCCAGGTATGATTCCAACCAGGAGAAAGTTTGCCTCTGATTTCTATTGATTCCAGTTTTGCTGGGGTGATTGGATGCCACATTTGGTCAAATGGAGCCTTGATGTCAAGGACTATCACTCTCACCTCATTAAACACATTATTCCTCAAATATTAAGAAATTGAATTTGGATACCATGGAATTGAAGAATCCAACAGACATTTATTCCAGTTAAATATTAAATACAGACACTACATTCACAGACACTTCAGTGTCTGGAGTAACATTAAACTAATACAACAGAGGATTGCTCTTCAGGTGGCATTTCATGCTTCAAGTGATTCTAGGGGTAAGATGGAGTATCGGACATTTATACTGCTTGTTAACCTGACATGATACAGTGATGATGTCATTAACATACCTCCTAAGGGTATGCTGATACACTGTCATTTAGCAGTAAGGATTCCACAAGGTCATCTTTATGTTGAGATGGGAAAGATAGATATTAAATGAATATTTTACATCAGTTTTTACTGTGGAAAAATTACTGGAGAGTACTCTGAGAATGTAGGAATATAAATACTGATGTTTGAAAATAGTTCACAGTACAGAAGAAGGTATGCCAGAGGTCTTGGAAAGTATAAAGGTGGATAAATCTCCTGTACCTGATCTGGTGTATCCCAGGATGTTGTGGGAAGCTAGGGAGGAAGCTGTGGGGCCCCTTTCAAATATACTTGTAGCATCTGTAAATGCAAGTGAGGTGTTGGATGGCTGGAGAGTGGCTAATGTTGTACCTTTGTTTAAGAAGACCTGTAAGGAGAAGCATGGGAATTACAGACCTGCAAGTCTGTCTTCAGTGGCGGGTAAGTTGTTGGAGTGGTTTTGAAAGGTATTCGGAGAAACAAGGAATAATTAGGGATAGTCAACATGGCTTTGTGTGAGGGAAATCATGGTTCACAAACTTGATTGGGCTTACTTAAGTGACCAAACTGACTGATGAGGGCAGAGCAGTGGATGTTGTTTACTTGGACTTTAGTAAAGCTTTAGATAAAGTTCCACATAGTAGATTAATTAGTTAAGTTAGATTACATGGGATTCAGAGTGAACTTGCCATTTGGATACAAAACAGGATTAGTAGAAGGGGACAGAGGGTGGTGGTAGAAGGTTGCTTTTTGGACTGGAGGCCTGTGACCAGCAGTGTTCTACAGGGATAAGTGCTGGGTCCACTCTTGTTTGTCATTTATATAAATAATTTCAATGAAAATACATGCGGGTTAGTAAGTTTGTGGATTACACCAAAATTGGTGGTATGGTGGACAGTGTTGAAGGTTATCTAAGATTACAAAGAGATCTTGATTGATTGGATCAATGGGCTGAAGGGTAGCACATGTAATTTAATTTGGATAAATGTGACAGATTACATTTTGGTAAAACAAAGGCAAGACTTATTCAAAGTAGGGCCCTGGATATTGTTGTAGAATAGACAGACACCTAGGGGTTCAAGTGAATAATTCTTTGAAGTTTGCATCACATGTAGACAGGTTAGTTAAGAAGGCTTTTAGCACACTTGCCTTCATTGCTCAGACCTTTGAGTGTAGGAATTGGGATGTCATGTTAAGGCTGTGCAGGACATTGGCGAGGCCTCTTCTGGAGTACTGTGTCCAGTTCTGGTCACCCCATTATAGGAAGAAAATTACCAAGCTGGAGAGGATTCAGAGAAGATTTACCAGGATTTGCTGGGAATGGAAGGTTCGAGTTATAGGGAGAGTCTGGAAAGGCTGGGACTTTTTCACTAGAGTGTTGAAGGTTGAGATTTTTTAAATCATGAAGGGTATAGGTGAGGTGAATGGCAGATGGAGTGGCTTTTCCCTGTGAAGGGGGATTTCAAGACTAGGAGTCACATTTTTAAAGACAGAGGAGAAAGTTTTAAAAGGGACACGGAGGGGGGCAACTTTTTTTTATATGGAGAGTGGTTCGTGTGTGGAATGAATTTCCAGACGAAATGGTGGACGAGGGCACAGTTGCAACATTTAAAAAGACATTTGGATGAGTACATGAATAGGAAAGGTTTGGAGGGATATTGGTCAAGCACCGACAGGTGGGACTAGTTTTGTTTGGTATTACAGTTAGCATGGACAGGTTGGACCAAAGAGTTTATTTCTGTGCCGTTGGACTCTGATTCCAAACCTAGGCTTGGCTGATGGCTAGTTGCCAATTTTTTGCACAGAAGTGCCCATTTTTCAGAAAGGGACATTACTCAGAATGCCTCCCTTCATCTTCACTTAGATGTGCTGGTGACAAAATAAGCCCCTATAAATATTCAATTCCTTGTCTGTCTTTTTGAAAGGCAATTGATTGTTAAAACAAGTGATAGGGTTATGTAGAAGCACTTGGCAGTAAATGTATAAACACAATTGTATTAAGGTAAACAGAATGGCAGCTGGCACAAGAGATTTTAGTTTTCTGATAAAAGTGCATTCAACTCTAAACAGAAAATCAATGTGACTGTAACAATTAACAAATAAATGGCTGTTATGTGGGTAATTGAGTATGTAAAAAGTCCATCGCACCATTGTTCATTCTGAAATGTGCCAGTTCCTTGTCACGATAATAATGTTTATTTTATGATTATATGTAGAGTGAATCTTACCTATTTGTGAATAGCATGTCATCGAAAGGTGTGGCAAAACCATCTGCTTGATGTAAAAAGAAGTGTTAAATTAGAAAAACAATAACATGCATTGTCCTTTTGTAGCTGTAAATACAATTTTAAGGTGGTGAATGTGTTTGGTACATTTTCTATTGCAATGATTTAAATTAATACATCCATAAATAAAATACTGTAATTCAATCTGGCAGAGTTTGTTTAGCTCTATTTCATAAAGCACATATCATGATTAGCATCAACAGCATGTTCTGTGGTTCCCTCAACAGTACTTTTCAAACTCAGGACCTCCACCAACAGATAAATATTCTAAACAAATGCTTGGGAACATATCAAGTTGCTCTCTAAGTCACAGATTATTCTGATTTGGAAACATGTTGATTATTTCTTCATTGTCACTGCATCACAATTCTGGAACTTTCTCCCTTATATCACTCTCAGTGTAGCTGGTCAGGAAGGCAACTCACTGCTATTTTCTCAAGGACAATTAGGTTTGACCAATAAATGCTGGCCTAGCCAGCCATGCAGAAATCCCAATAATTAGTTTACAGAACTTTTACAGAGTTTTCTTTTAATATTATGGAGAGATGGATTGCTGATAGAGCAAATGACCGTTGCGATTTTTTGATTGATTTTTGGGAAATTTTGAACAAATAATGGCCTTTCACGCTACACTGGTACTTATATTATTCACTATAAATTAGTTTAATATAATTGTAAGAGTCTGTACAGATCAAAGCTAGAGCTTGAAATGCAATTCTAGAGTTATGGCCAGTGCTACGATGCACATGGATCAACGAGAAAGGTTCCATGAGTACACTGATAATATCCATCTCCATCTCACTCATCAGCATGGGGCAGCACGGTGGCTCAGTGGTTAGCACTGCAGCCTCACAGCACCAGGGACCCAGGTTTGCTTCCAGCCTTGGGCGACTGTCTGTGTGGAGTTTGCACATTCTCCCCTTGTCTGCGTGGGTTTCCTCCGGGTGCTCCGGTTTCCTCCTACAGTCCAAAGGTGTGCAGGCTAGGTGGATTGGCCGTGCTAAATTGTCCGTAGTGTTCAGGGGTGTGTGGGTTTATAGGGGGATGGGCCTGGGTGGGATGTTTCAAGGGGCGGTGTGGACTTGTTGGGCCGAAGGGCCTCTTTCCACACTGGAGGGAATCTAATCTAATCAGCATTTCTCCTGCCTCTCAGCTCTTTGTCAGTTTTCAGTGCTGGAAGAGGTGTAATTTCAACTCAGTTAAACATAATAGGTAACTGAAGTCATTGTTTCTGGTCCCCAGCATGAATATTGTTTTTGTCTCAGTGAATCCACCCTGATCCCTGGTCTTTGCCTCAGACTATACTTGAGAATTTTCAGCCTCAGCATTCTCTTTCAGCCTGAACTGGGCTCTGACTCTTCATACTCATTCACAAAAGCCTCTGTAATATAACCCATTTCTATCCTTGCTTCCAGTTATAATCATAGCATAAATCTTCATCCATGCTTTTTTAACATCTCCAGTATTCCAATGCTTTTCTGGAAAGTCACTCACCTCTCACCTTCCATAAACTTGTGCTCATCCAGCACTTGGTTACCTAGAATGTAAACTGCATCGCACCAGACCCTGTTCATCATCATACCTGTGCTCACCACCTTATGTTTTGTTGTCTAACTTCATTTTTGACATTTTAATTCTCATATTCAAAACTCTTCATTGTTATAACGGCTTGGGAATAACACTTTGGGGTGATATTGGTCATCGCAGAAGCCAGTTTGAGATTTTTGTTGCCAAATTTCTCAAGTGAGATTCTGTACATTGGATTTAAATGAATGTGATGTGCTTTATTGCTCATTTTGGGGCAATGTAGATTACGCAAAAAGTCTGAGTGAAAAAAAATTTCAGATTGATTTTGCTGGCTCGAAACCGAGTGGAAAGAAAGAAAATGCCCTAAAATGAAATAGTGAATGCACGCCAGCAACAGTTAGGTTGTATATATGTTACCTTTTATAAACCAAAAAAATTGTTAGTGGTACTCAGAAGGGAGCATCTCACACTGGATGTCTATTGACCCTGAAAAATTTCTTTAGAGGCTATCAAGCCAGGTCCAGGAGACTGAAGTAATTGATATAACTAATGATGCCACACTTGTCTATCCTTCACAAATCCCATGTTTTCCACACCCTAGAACTCCTCTACCTTCCTCTCAATGGTTTGCACAGAAGTCAAATTTATTGTGTGTTCTTGCAAGCAATCTAATGAAACATTAAGCTAATCGCAACTTGCTTGTCACAATTTCGCACCGTGGTGGTAAAACAGGAGCCACTGTACAGCACACATACATACAGTGAGATACGAACGCATGGGCTGTTTATCTGTTCCAAAACTTGTGTAGAAAATAATAAAGAAAAATAGACAAGCGGAGCTAATTAATTTGCATTCAGGTGTTCAGTATCCATCCACTGATGGGGATGAAGTCTTCTAATTTGCATGGAAGCTGCACACCTTGTTGCTGTATAACTTGCAGTGTGTCATTTTCAAGTACACTTCTTACTCATTTGACTACATTTGCGATATCTCCTTTTGTGTTACAGGACTACAAAAGAAATCACCTTAAATTTGAGGTTTTTGGGACATTTAAGAGTTAAAAGAAAAGCAAAATAAACTTAGGTTTTGCTTGTTATTCTACACTGAAGCTGAGCAAATTACAGACCTGTGTGGTGGGCACAATTTTATATTCATGGAGTAAGCTGCAGGCTTTGTCACCGTCGCACATCTATGGAGTTGGACTTCCTCAAAGTACATTGATTGTCCCTCTGCCTTAACTTCCACTATGGGTCTCAAGACCATAAGATCTAGGAGTAGAAGTAGGTCATTTGACTCACTGAGTCTGCTCCATGGTTAATAAGTTTTTCAAAACCATTCTCTGTCTCCTTCCCATCATCTTTGATCTCCTTACTAACCAAGAACCACTCTTTCTCTGTCTTAAATACACTCAATGACCTGGCCTCCACAGGTCACTGTGGCAATGAGTTCCATGGATTCACCACTCTCTGGCTGAATAAACTTCTCCTCATCTCAATTGTAAAGGGTTATCTCTTCAATCTGAGGCTGTACCCTTGGATTTAGTCCCCACGTCCACTCTATCCAGGCCTCTCCGTATTCTGTAAGCTTCAATGAGATATTCCCTCATTCTTCTAAACTCCATTGACTACAGACACCAGTATTCTCAACTGCTCCTCATAATGACAAGCCCTTCATCCCCGGGATCATTCTCATAAGCCTCCTCTGGACACTCTCCAAGGCTGGCACATCCTTCCTTAGATACAGGGCCAAAAACTGTTCATAATATTCCAAATGTAGTCTGACCAAAACCTTATATAGCCTCAACAGTACATCTCTGCCCTTGTATTCTAGCTGTCTTGAAATGAATGTTAAAATTGCATTTTCCCTCCTAACTGGCAACTGAACCTGCATGTTAACCTTAAGAGAATCCAGAACTAGGGCTCTTAAGTCTCTTTGCAAATCAAATTTCCAAAGCTTTTTCCTGATTAGAAAATAGTCCATACCTCTATTCTTCCTCCCAGAGACTCACACTTTGCCACATTGTATTCCATCTGCCACTTCTTTGCCCACTCTCCTAGCTGTCCAAGTCCTTCTGCAGCCTCCCTGCTTCCTCAACACTACCTATCCCTCCACCTATCTTTGAGTCATCTGCAAACTTAGCAACAACGCCGTTAATTCTTTCATCCAGATTGTTATGCATTATGTGAATAGCAGCAGTCCCAACATGGACTCCTTGCAGATCTCCTCCAGCTGCCATTGTGAAAAGACTACTTTCTCTACTCTTTGCCTTCTACCAGTCAGCCAATATTCTATCTACGCCAGTCCTTGCCCCTAACACCCTTAGATCTTACCTTATTTCGCAGCCTCCTATGTGGCACCTTGTCAATGTCCTTCAGGCCTGCCTTTTTATTCACTTGTGGAACATTGGTGTCACTGACTGACCAGCATTTATAGCCCATCCCTAGTGGCCCTTCAGAAGGTGGTGGTGAGCTGCCTTTTTGAACTGCTGCAGTCCATGAGCTGTAGGTAGACTCACCATGTATGCCCTTAGGTAGGGAATTTCTCTTCTCTCTAGACTATTCAGCATCATGCTTAAATTCAAATCTGCCTTAAAAATAATAAACTAAATCAAGGGATTAAGTTTAATGGCAGCAAACCCTATGACTGATTGGCACACTCTAAGCCTTAATTCTTCCATAAAATCAAAACACTGTACTAGTCTGGAATTCTGAAATAAAAACAAATAATTCAAGATATCCAGCAATGACTGTGGAGAGAGAAAAGCAGAGTTGATGTTTAAGGTCTGTAACTTTATCAGTTGTGGAAAAACTCAATGACAATGAGTTGGCATGAAAATGGGGTGGCTAGGTGGTTAGCACTGCTGTCTTACTGTCATGGGCCCCAGTTTGATTCTACCCTCAGGTGACTGTGTGGAGTCTGCACGTTTTCCCTGAGTCTGCATGGATTTCCTCCCACTGTCCAAAGACATGTAGGTTAGGTGCAATGGCCATACTAAATTGCCCGTTGTGTCCATGGATGTGCAGGTTAGGTGGATTATCCATGGAGGAATGCAAGGTGATGGGGATAGGGTGGAATACTCATCAGAGGATCAGAATGGACTGAATGGCTTGCTTCCAAACTGCAGTGATTTTGTGGTCTATGATTCAAAACTTACTGCATTCCCAATTCTTATCTAAGGTCACAGGGCAGAAGCATTAACTGTTTCTCCACAGACACAGTAGCTCCTATGTTTTAGAGATAACAAAGTGTGGAGCTGGATGAACACAGCAGGCCAAGCAGCATCTTAGGAGCACAAAAGCTGATGTTTTCGGGCCTAGATACTGATGAAGCGTCTAGGCCCGAAACATCTGCTTTTGTGCCTCTAAGATGCTGCTTAGCCTGCTGTGTTCATCCAGCTCCACACTTTGTTATCTCGGATTCTCCAGCATCTGCAGTTCCCATTATCTCTGATACAGTTCCTATGTTTTTCTGTTTTATTTCACAATACCTTCTGCTGTTTACATTACATGAAAGTAGTAATCCGGAACCCCAGTCTAATGGTCTCGGAACATGAGTCTGAATCCCACTATGGCAGGGGGTGAGATTTGAATTCAGTTAAAAAAAAAAATCAGGATTCTGGCAACAATGTAACCATTGTCGATTGTTGAATAAAAGAAACAGCAGATTCACTCATGTCCTTTTGAGAAGGAAATCCATCATCCTTAGCTTGTGTTGCCCATGTGACTAGGCTCACAAAAATGTGATTGAATTTTAACTGCCCTCTCAGCAAGAAATACTGGCGTAGACATCAATGCACACATGCAATGACTAAACTTAAAACAAAACATTTCAGACAGTTTAGTGTTTACATCTCTTTGCACAGAAGACATTTTAACAAAACATTTACTTAGTTTTCAGACAAATGTTCTGCTAAAGGAGAAACTGTAGGCTTGACAATGACAGAACATGCAAGAGGTGTGACCTCCTCTTGATCTTGCACTTATATCATGCACAATCTAACATTGATGATTATAAATCTAATGTAATGAATACCGCAGTTCTGTCAATAGAGTTCATTATAATGGAATGTGTACCTCACTACTTTGCTAAAGGGCTCTAAGGCTTACTTCTGCAAGTAGATTTGCATTTCTTTTGAAGACTTTTGCCCTCATAAATGTTCATTTCTTTAGTTCAGTAGACTAAAAATGACTGACTTACTTATGCCCTCAAATTGAAAGGATGACCCGACTTTCTCCAGCTAGAGAGTGGTAAATCTGTGGAACTCATTACCACAGAAGGCTGTGGAGGCCAAGTTCTTGAATGTATTTAAGACATAGAAATGTTCTTGATTAGTAACGCGATCAAAGATTATGGGGAGAAGGCAGGAGAATGGCTTTGAGAAACAGAGATAATGGGAACTGCGGATGTTGGAGAATCCAAGATAATAAAGTGTGAAGCTGGATGTGGATGAACACAGCAGGCCAAGCAGCATCTCAGGAGCACAAAAGCTTTTGTGTTCCTGAGATGCTGCTTGGCCTGCTGTGTTCATCCAGCTTCACACTTTATTCTCTTGGCTTTGAGAAACATATCAGTCATGATCGAATGGCAAAGCACACAGTTGCTCAATAGCACTATTGTACTATTTACAAGGTGCAATGCTGAAATTTGTCAAAGATCTTTAGGCAGCACCATCCAAATCTATAACTATTTTCAAACTGGAAGGACAAGGGCAGCAGGTACATGGGACCACCGCCGTCTGCAAGTTCCTTTCTAAGCCACTCACCATCCTGACTTTAAAATATATCGTTGTTCCATCAGTGTTGCCGAGTCAAAATCCCAAAATTCCCTCCCAAAGGGCATTGTGGCTCTATCTACAGCATATAGATTGCAACAGTTCAAGAAGGCAGCTCACCATCACCTTCTAAAGGGCAACTGGGGACCGGAATAAATGCTGGCCTAGCCAGTGATACCCAGATCCCATGGGTGAATAAAAATAGAACTCCACATCTTGTTCTCACCTTCACCATGTACCGCTCTCCCACTATTTATAGTTTTCCACCATTTCTCTGCTGTCTGAAACACTTTTCTCTGCACCTTCTTTGCAAATCCTTCCAAAGCCCTGCTCCGCTGCTGCAGTTTCCTATAATACCACATCCTTGCTGTACATTACAGTCATCTGTCTAACCACCTACAATCTCACTCACTGACCACTGCTCCCAAGCCTCCCCATCTTCAGTGCAAAGCCTGTCCACCATTTACAAAGCACAAGTCAGGAGTATGATAGAATACCCCCTACTTGCCTAGATGACTGCAGCTCAAACAATTAAGAAGCTTAACACCATCCAGGACAAAGAAACCCACTTGATTGGCACCGTTTCCATAAACATTCACTCCCCCCACCACTACTGTGCAACAACAGCAGTGTTTACCATCTACAAGATGAACTGCAGAAATTTACCAGTCCTCCCTGAACGGCATCTTCCAAATACACATCACTAACATCTAGAAGGACAACTGCAGTATACCTGGGAATCACCACCTTCCGGTTTCCCTCCAAGCTAGTCACTATTCTGATTTGGAAATATATCACCATTCTTTCAGTGTTGCTGGATCAATATCCTGGAACTCCCTCTCTAAGGGCATTGTGGGTCTATCACTACTTCTTCTGGAATACTGTGTCCAGTTCTGGTTTCTCAGTTATAGGAAGGATATTATCAAGCTGGAGAGGATTCAGACGCGATTTACCAGGATGTTGCCGGATATGGAAGGTTTGATTTATAAGGAAAGGCCAGATAGGCTGGGACTTTTTTCAGTGGAGCATAGGATGTTGAGAGGTGACCTAATAGAAGTTTATAAAATAATGAGAGGTACAGATAGAGTTGATGGTATAGATTACAAGGTGTGGAGCTGGATGAACACAGCAGGCCGGGCCGCATCGGACGAGCAGGAAAGCTGACATTTCGGGTCTGGACCCTTCTTCAGAAAAAGTTGATGGTAGCTGTCTTTTGGCTAACATAGGTAATCTCAAGACTAGGAGGCACTTTTTAAGGTGAGGGGGTGAGATTTAAGAAAGGCATAAGAGTCAACTTTTTTACACAGAGGGTGGTTTGCATGTGAAATGAACTTCCTGAGGAAATGGTGGACATGGGTACAATTGCAATATTTAGGAGACTTTTGGATAGATTCATGAATAGCAAAGGTTTGGAGGGATACAGGCCAGGAGCAGGCAGGTGGGACTATTTTAGTTTGGGATTATGTTCAGCATTGACTGGTTAGACCGAAGGTTCTGTTTCCGTGCTGTACGATTCTATAAATGGACTGCAACAGTTCAAGAAGGCCACTCACCACGACCTTCTCAAAGGCAAGTAGGGATGGGCAATAAATGCTGGGCCAGCATGGGCAGCAACATCCTGAGAGTGAACAAGAAACAAATCTGGTGGCCTGTCAGCCTTTCGCTGTATCTGCAGGGATATGGGAAAATTTAGTCACAGATTTGGTCAAGAATCAAAGAGAAGAGATGGAGAGGCTTAGAAAACAAGTTCCAGACCGAAGTTTCCCTACATCAGAAAGCACTAAATTAAATTAAAAATATTTTAAAAATTCAATACCTTGGCCTATTTTAGTTATTGCATGAATACATGTAAAGTAGAAAACATTTTTTTGTTTGGACTGTGTCAACGTAGATTTCTGAAAAGAATATCATATTTAACAAATATGACAGAGATTTTTGAGGAGGGCATTGCAGGTTTGCAGAGGGGGACCTACTGGATGCACTGTATTTGGATTTTGAAAATGCTTTCTACAAAGTCCCCCACACAAGATTAGTATGCAAAATTAACGTTCATTGGATTGGGGTAATAGCCTATCATGGACTGGGGATTGTTTAATTGGCAGAAATCAGAATAAATAAGTCTTCGTCAGGTTGGCAGGCTGCGGCCAACGATCTACCATGAGGCTGACCAGAATCTATATCAATGATTTGGATGTGGGAGCCAATTATTTCTAGGTTTGCAGATGATAATGGTGCAAATGAGTTGTGACAAGAATACAAAGAGGTGTCGAGAGGATTTAGTCAGTGTGATTGAGTTGGTAAGAATGTGGCAGATGGAATATAATGTGGATAAGTGTGAAATTTTTCACTTTTTGTTGGAGGAATGAAGGTGCAGAGAGATCACAGATTGAAATGTTTTGAAGTCCAAACTGACTCAGGTGTCCTTGTTCATAGTCACAGAAAGCGAGCATGTAGGTGCAGCAAGTAGTGTGCAAGGCGATGGGTACGCTAGCCTTTATCACAAAACGGTTTTGAGTACAGAAGCAAAGTAGTCTTGCTGGTAAGATTGCACTTGAAGTATTGTGTGCATTTCTGTTCTCCTTACCCAGGGTGGGATATACTTGTCACAGTGACAGTGAAGCAGAGAGTCACCAGACTGATTCTGGTGAGGAGACTAAGCTCATGTTTTCTGGCATTTTAGAAATACAGAAGGTGATCTTATTGTGCTCAGGCAAGGTCATGGAATACTTTAAAGACTGAGTTAGATAGATTCTTGACTAACAAGGGAGTGTCAGTGAATTAGAGTTTTGAAAGGGAAGTGGAATTGAGGCTACAACCGGATCAGCTTATTGATCATTGGGGCTGCCTCACGGAGATGAATAGCCAACTCTTACTCCTAATCTGAATATAGGTATGTGCATATAGCATTTCTTGTGCTAAAAATAATATTTAGGATTATTTCTCAAATGTCCTTACACATGGTCAAATGGTGACAAAGTTTGTTCAATTTTGATAAAATTAGATTGGTAGATAATTTATAAAGTTATAACAATGTACTTTAGAAAGGCTCAAAACGCAAATATTTTGCAGTGAATAGAATATACTATACTGTAGACTTAGATACAACTTGATAGAGGTTTTGTCAAGCAATGGCAAAGCTAGGAAGATCTGAACAGGAATAAGGAATTCAGCCTCTTGAGCTGTTTTCACCACTGAATGAAATCATGGGAGATCTGTAGCCTAACTCCACATTGCTGCCTTTGGCTGATACCTCATCATACCTTTGTTTAACAAAAAAAAAAATCGATCCATTTCAGATTTAAAGTTAACAATTGATCCAGCTTGCACTGCTGTTTGTGGAAGAGAGTTCCAAACAATTAACCCTTTGTGTCGGCTGGAACCCATTGATAGACTATTCCAATTTGACAAACTTGGGGGTCCGATGACATGGATCTTTGGTTAAGTACAAATAGACTGCATCTTGGGCACTCTTCCTTCCAACTACATTCCTCTCTGCATAATGGGGATACTTTACCTTCAAGATGGAGTAGAACCTTTTGCTGGCTCGGACAGAGTGCATCATAGAAAGATGATAAGGATCAACAGAAAACAAACACATGTCACAAGTGATTTCTTCTCGAGAGGCATGGAAGGTGAATTTTCC
Source organism: Stegostoma tigrinum (assembly GCF_030684315.1). NCBI lineage: Eukaryota > Metazoa > Chordata > Chondrichthyes > Orectolobiformes > Stegostomatidae > Stegostoma > Stegostoma tigrinum. The sequence continues at coordinate 10,380,850 of NC_081385.1, read as the reverse complement.
CGACTGTTTTTCTCTCCTATATTGGCTCTAGACTTTTCTTAGATTTTGCCTGTATCTGGAGGAAGGATATGAAGTGGGCAAACTACGCTGAGAGAGGGAAATGGATAGTAAAGCTGCACCAGCTATTGTCAGTGTGGGACAGACTTAATGGACTAGCTTGGTCCTTTCCCATTCATTATGTTTTCATATGCATGTCAGATGAAGCAGCACTTTTATTGTTGCTCAGAGCTTTGTGCTGTGGATTTTGCAGTCAGCCCAGATATTCAGTGTTTCCTTTAATTGCTGCTGCACTCTACAGTTGTTGCTCCCCTTCACAATTTTGTTTCCCATCATTAAACAGAATGGCCCAGGAACAGGCCCTTCAGCCCACCATGTCTCTGCCAAGCATGATGCCATTCTAAGCTAATTCCATCTGCCTGCACGTGGTCTGTATCGGCCTATTCCTTGCCTGTTTATGAGTTGATCCAAATGCCTCTTAAGCGTTGCTATCGTATTCTGCTTCTACATCTTTTCTGCCAGCATGTTCCAAGGACCTACCGTCCACTGTGCAAAATGTCAGAATTTACTTTAAACTTTCTGCCTCTCACTACGTTCCCAAGTAATTGGCATTTCCACCCTGGGAAAAAGGCTCCAACTGTCATCTCCGATCCATGCCTCTCATAGTTTCATATATGTCAATCTCATCTTCCCTCAGCTCCGACGCTCTAGCAAAAACAAACCACGTTTTTCCACCCTCTCCTTTTGGCTAATACACTCCAATCCAGGCAAACTCCTTGGTAAACCTTTTTTAGCATCCTCTCTAAAGGCTCCAGATCCTTCCTATAGTGTGGCAACTAGAATGTACATAATACTCCAAATATGGCATAACTAAAATCTTATACAGCTGCAACTTGACAACTTTTATATTCAATATCCCGACCGATGATGGCAAACATGCCATATGCCTTCTTTACCACCTTAATCACTGGTGTTGCCACTTTCGGGGAGCTACAGTTTTGCACCGCAAGATCCCTCTGTACATCAACTCTCCTAAAGGTGCTACCATTTACAGTGTACTTTTCATCATTAAAGAATACATAAATTAGCCAGGAGGAAGCTCTTTCACAATGGTGGTATGACTAATGGCACTGAGTTCGTGGTTCAGAATAGGTCCAAGGGACCATTTAGGGTGGCACAGTGGCTTAGCGGCTGGCACTGCTGCCTCACAAAGGCAGAGGTTTAGGTTTGATTCTGGTCTTGGGCGACTGGCTGTGTGGAGATTTCCGTGTGTGCGTGGGTTTTCTCCGGGTGCTCCGGTTTTCTCCCAAAGTCCAAAGATGCGCAAGCTAGATGGGTTGGCCAGGCTAAATTACCCATAATGTCCAGGGATAGGTGGGTTAGCCAGGGGAAATGCAGGGTTATGGGGATAGGATAGGGGTTTGGGTGTGATGCTGTTCAGAGGGTCAGTATGGACTCGATGGGTTAAATGGTCTGTTTCCGCTGTCGGGATTCTGTGATCTGTTCTATGATCTATGGAAGCTGTTGGAGTAATAAGATGTATTGACTATGCTTGATTTCTCTTATGCATTGAATATTAAGGGGTAAACTGATTATGGTTCTTAAACAGACTTAAAAAGAGAGATGCAGGAAAACTTGTGTCTTCGGTACAGTCCTGAAGAACACACATAAACTTAAAATTCGAGCTCAGACTTTGACGGTAAAGTCGAAAAGCAGTTCTTACCACATTGGACTGTGGAAAGCTTCAAAACTGTCCACAAAGTAGCAATTAGGGCCAAATATCAACTGAAAATTTAAAGTTGAGATTGATAGATTTTCATTAGATAAGATTATTAAGGAACAATGACAAGGAGCGGGGGCAGACGGAGAAAAGATACAAATCAGCCACAATCTAATTGAAAGGCAAGATTTGCTTGAGGGGTTTGATGGCTAGGCTCTGTTCCTATCTAGTTGTAAAATCTTTGGGGCACAGAATTTACTTGCTTTCGCAAAAGCAAAACTACTGGTTTCTGCCACATGACACCACAACTATGACTATATTGCAGAAAGCACAGATCATAAAATGCACCTTTCTGAATGCTCTTCTATTATAATGAAGATAGAATAAGTAAATGATTCTACTCCAGTGCATTTACAATATCTTTAGATAATGACATTTACTAAGCCATCATAACCACATTGCCTGCACATAGCACCATTTCAAGAAATTCCAGTGTCACAGACTGTATGTCTTATGTAACCTAGAAAACCAGAACTCAGGTTCAACTTAATTAAGTTACAATGTGGGTGTTTATAATCAACTTCAATGTCACATTTAATCTTAATGCTGCTTGGCCTGCTGTGTTTGTCCAGCTCGACACCTTGTTATCTCTTTCTGAATGTTTCTGTTTAGTTCTATTTCCATTTTTCATTGATCATTTGTTGGCATTCTTGGAAAAAGTAATGATTCGGCCACTAAAAATAAATGCACATGATAGTTTGGTTGGCATCGGTATTAAGATTAAATGTGACATTGAAGGTGATTGTAAAAACCCAAATTGTAACTTAATTAAGTTGAACCTAAGTTCTGGTTTTCTAGGTTACATAATGCATACAGTCTGTGACACTGGAATTTCTTGAAATGGTGCTATGTGCAGGCAATGTGGTTATGATGGCTTAGTAAATGTCACTATCTACAGATACTGTAAATACACTGGAGTGGAATAATTTACTTATTCTATCTTCATTTCAAAAGACCTCAACTGCCACACAAAAATGAAATCAATCCTAAACTAAAAGAAGGATCTCTATCTTTATCAATATTCAGTATTTCACTGTAGCATTAAAGTGGTGTTTTCCGATCTCTCTTCCACTTAGAAAAAAGTAGGTTAACTTTGTAGTCAGCGTAAACAGGATGGTGCTGATTGGCCTCCTGCTTTGTATTGAACTGTCTTTGTATGAGAACTGGTCACAAATGCTGGCGAAAGCTGCTTTGCAAGCAGAAAGCCTGGTATTTAAAAGTCTTGCTTGGCCACTCTTCCTCGCCCATTGAGAATTTGCAAATGGAGCTCAATGTTAGAAATCTTTATGCCCTTTTTCGATGTGAAATATTTCAGGAGAGCATGAAGCTCCATCTAGTGGCCTTGCTGAAAACAGTAAATTCAGCTGTTGCGTTTGAAAAATAAGTGAAAACGTAATTTTATACAGCCTTTGAGAAATAAAATGGCGTTTAAACGATACCTAAATTACTATATTGACTTTTGAGTTCACCGACCCTTCTTCAGAACTGAAGGCGGCTCAGTGGGTTTGAAATGTTAACTCTGTTTTCTCTCCATACCCACTGAGTTTCTCCAGAAATTTCTGATTTTGTGCTTTCAGATCTCCAGAATCCGTGTTCTTTGTTTTATTATTATCCAAAATTATAGTGTTTGCCAGGCATTAGTGAACTCTGAAACTTGTGGTCAGACTAAGTGATACCGGTTCTGTGAGCTTACACAGGCAGAGTTTGAAGGTGGTGGCCTTCAAATCCTACTGCAGAGACCGGAGCAGAAATATCTAGGCTGACACTGCAGTGCAGCACTGAGAGAGCACTGCACTGTCAAGCATGCCATTTTTCAGCTGAGATGTTCAAGTGAAATCCCACTTAATCCTCAGTTGGATGTAAAATTTCTGCCAGATCTACTTTGAGGAAGAACAAGGAAGGGTCCCCTCATGTTCTTGTCAATTTTTCATTGCTCAATCGCTATTAATAAAACAGATGATTTGGCAATTATCATAATCCTGTTCCTGTGACATTGTTGTGTGTTTATCCTTTTTCTTAATTCCTACATTATAACAATGACAATTATTCTGCATCAAAGATATCAGGTTGTGGGTATTAATTGAAGATTTCTTGAGCTCAAATGTAAAGGAGTCAACTGGAAGAGGCAGTGGAGATACATAAATTGTAATGTGTATCTCCACAAATATAAGCCTGCATATGTATGAAGAGTTAGCTCTGGTGTTTGATCCCTCAATGACTGGCTACCTGAATACTCACAGTGAGTACACTTCCAAGAGCACTGGTTAGCCAAGTTGGCTGGATGGTTGGTTTGCAATGCAGATGACAGGTTCAATTCCCACCCTGGCTGAGATCACCTTGCCCCTTGCCTGAGCATTGTGACCCTCAGTTTAGACTCACAATGAATAGCTGTTCTCTAAAGAGGAAGTGGCACGATGGTGACTTCACTTTTACGCTTCTAAAGTGTTTCATTGGCTGTAAGGTGCTTTGGGGCATTATGAGACTGTGAGACGTGTTTTTACAATTGTGATTTTTTTCCCCTTCTATGCTTGTATGTCGGGTGCTGCAAGTTTCAAACAGATCTGGGTACTCAGTGAGTAAGGTTATGTTCCATTAGCTGCATATCGATTTGGTTTGGTTGATGTGCATGAATGTACTGACCCCAGGAACACGGAGTATACTGTCAGATGGGAATAAGGTTGGCCTGGCTATATTCACTTTGTATCAATGGCACCAGAGACATAAATAAGTGCAGGAAAGGAAAACCAATTTACCTGCTAACCTCATCCCACCTCCTTGACCTGTCCGTCTTCCCTGGACTGACCTATCCCCTCCCTACCTCCCCACCTATACTCTCCTCTCCACCTATCTTCTTTTCTCTCCATCTTCGGTCCGCCTCCCCCTCTCTCCCTATTTATTCCAGTTCCCTCCCCCCATCCCCCTCTCTGATGAAGGGTCTAGGCCCGAAACGTCAGCTTTTGTGCTCCTGAGATGCTGCTTGGCCTGCTGTTTTCATCCAGCCTCACACTTTTTTTTTATCTCCCAGTAGGGCTCTCTTATGGTGCAGTGGTAGTTTTCCTAACTCTGAGCCAGGAGGCTTGGGTTCAAGTTCCGTGTGCTTCAGAGATGTGTGACAACATGTATAATTATGTTGATAATAAAAACAATAACAATCCTCCCAGTTCCTAATAACTGGCACTCCCACGGCTTGCTTTGTGCCAGTTTTGTGTGTTTTGTCTATGGCAAGATTGATAGCAATCTGTCATCTGATTACTAGGTTACCAGCAAAACATTCCAATGCTCCAATAACTTATTTTGTTCGGCTTGTCCAGATGCCCAGCAAAGATATTTAAAGTTCAAAGAAAAGTGAACTAAAATGTCCACCACAAAACCCATGTACAAAATACAGATTGTGATGTTTGAAACCATTGGACAGCATCACTATTTTCACAAATCTTGTGGTTGTTACCTCTGGATAGATGTATAGCTGGAGGTCCGGATTTGATCTGTTGCGTCCCAGCGTCTTATGGTCTCACCAGTAACTATTTAACACTGTCCAGCAACCTTCCCATGGTAATTGTAAAGTGAACAGACTTCACCTGATGTGATAATGGGAACTGCAGATGCTGGAGAATCCAAGATAACAAAGTGTGGAGCTGGATGAACACAACAGGCCAAGCAGCATCTCAGGAGTTCACAAAAGCTGACGTTTCGGGCCTAGACCCTTCATCAGAGAGGGGGATGGGGAGAGGGAACTGGAATAAATAGGGAGCGAGGGGGAGGCGGACCGAAGATGGAGAGAAAAGAAGATAGGTAGAGAGGAGAGTACAGGTGGGGAGGTAGGGAGGGGATAGGTCAGTCCAGGGAAGATGGACAGGTCAAGGAGGCAGGATGAGGTGGTAGGTAGGAAATGGAGGTGCGGCTTGAGGTGGGAGGAAGGGATGGGTGAGAGGAAGAACAGGTTAGGGAAGCAGAGACAGGCTGGGCTGGTTTTGGGATGCAGTGGGAGGAGGGGAAGAACTGGGCTGGTTTTGGGATGCAGTGGGGCAAGGGGAGATTTTGAAGCTGGTGAAGTCCACATTGATACCATTGGGCTGCAGGGTTCCCAAGCGGAATATGAGTTGCTGTTCTTGCAACCTTCAGGTGGCATCATTGTGGCACTGCAGGAGGCTCATGTTCACAAAAGCTGACGTTTCGGGCCTAGACCTAGATGCGGAGATGCTGCTTGGCCTGCTGTGTTCATCCAGCTCCAAACTTCATCTGATTTCTGATACTTAACTGTTAGTCCAACAACCCCTTTTCCCATCTCTATTGTTTTTGTAAGTTAACGTGTTCAGAGAAATATTAAGACATTCATTCTTAATGTCCCTATGGTTTTCTCCTGGGGTGTCTTGGAGGTTAATTTGTAATCCTAGAATATTGCAAACCCCTACCTTTGCATGTGACCAAACTGTGTGGCTCTGATATTGTGCAGGAGTACAAATGTGATTTTTGATATTCATTGTGCTGTCAATGGAGGTGACCGTTTCCGTAATCTGAGCATTTGAAAGGAAATGGTTCCTCAAGAGTAGGTGACACATGGCTGGATTCAACACAGTCAACACAGTAGGATCTGATGTTTTGAGACCTAAGCCAAATATATTACAAAAATCCAGTTGGAATCCTGAAGTCTTTTTCCTGATACAAATCATATGCAGAACACACCTCTAATGACTAAAGATTTGAACTGCTGATCGGTGGTTACACATGACTTGATAATGTAACTGGTCTGACAGGTAAAATATATGAGAATATTCAAAATGCCTCAGGAAAGAGTAAAACACATCAAAACGCCTACCCTAGGACTAAATTGATATTGCCAGTAACAACAAAAACATTTGTTTCCAAATTGTCAAATTAGCTTTTAAAGTTGTGGCTCTTTTAGGGATTTTTGAGCAGCCTTTGTTCTTACAATAGCTCATCTGACAACCTTGAAATTTGAAAGAAAAAGATATACGGAAGATAAATACATATTAAGAAGGTATTGCACATCACAACAACGTCAACATTGCAATATTGTGACGCTTAAATTGGATGTAAAGTGCAAATGGGACATCCTGAGTTTGTGAAAGGCTCTGTCGTCCTCTGTTGTCCTTATGAGGCTAGTGTACAGATGACTTCCTGTTAGTTTTGCAACTCTTCAGGATAACAGATTAATCCGAGGTTCTGACTGGTCAGGGCATTTCCCAGAGGAATGAACCAGTGAATGACTGTCATGTATTTTGTTGAGCTGGCGCAGCCATAGTGTGTATACACGTTTTCTTGTTTTTTTCTTTCTTTCTTTCTCCCTCTTTCTCTCTCCCCCCAACTCCCTCTCTACCTACCTACCAAGAGCAAGAGTCTGTGTATTGACGCATGTTGATTCCACAACATGGAGGTCTGACTAATCAGGGTTAACCTGTCTGATTTAAATTGTTTTAAAATTTAGCCCAATCAGCACTCTCCTTGGCAGCCAATGGAGTGATTTTGGATAAGGTGGCAAAAAATGACTCAGAGTTGGAGAGCTGTACAGCATGGAACAGGCCCTTTGGTCCAATTCATCCATGTCGACCTGATATCCGAAAAAAATCTCGTTCGCATTTGGTCCATATCTCTCTAAACCCTTTCTATTCATATACCCATCCAGATACCCTTTAAGTTTTATAATTGTATCAGCCTCCACTATCTTCCTCTGGCAGCTCATTCCATACACACACCACCTTCTGCCTGAAAAAGTTGTCCCTTAGGACCCTTTTAAATATTTCCTCTCTCACCTCAAACCTATGCCCTCTAGTTTTAGACTCCCCCACCCAGGGGTAAAGACATTATCAATTTACCCTATCTATGCCCCTCATGATTTTATAAACCTCCATAAAATCACCCCTCACCTTCCGATGCTCCAGGGGAAAACAATCCCAGCCTATTCAGCCTCTCTCTATAGCTCAAACCATCCAACCCTGGCAATTGCTGAACAGTGTTGATTAATAGACATTTAAAATGTCAACTTTGAATGCAGTCTGCAAAACTCCTAAATACTTACTGTGCTGTTTGTGGTTGTGTTAGTGTTCTCAATGTTTTTGCGTTTCCTTTTAAGGAGTTCCTTCACAGGATCTTTCACACGAACACCTAAATAAGGTCGCTGCTGTGATTGGTCAGAGGAGGCTGGAAAAGTAGAAGAAATAAACCTCGAGTGAAAAATTATAAAATATAATACTGATGACCCCATTCTATGTCTGAAGATTTGCAATACATCTTTGGATGACCAAAAATGACAAAGAATTAAACTTTAAGTAACTGGTACGAAAGTTGGAATATGTTGAGCACAAAAAAAGTGCAGCCAGCTGCTCAATGCACCTGTGCTCTCTCTCAATGTTCCCCGACTATGAAATAATTAATAAACCATTTATTATGCAGCATATTTTGACCTCAACGCTGCATCAAACTTCTGTTTGAGGATGGCTGCAGTCTTCCAGTAAAACTCAACACATGCTGGAAGAACAGTTCATCAATTTCCACTTAGGCATTTTACAGTCTTCAGGACTCAACCCTGAGTTCTGGGACTTTGTTTATCAGTTCAGGAGCAGAAACCTGACCTCTGGATAGTCTCCAAGTCTATGTGGCACTATGTTTAAATTTTAATGCCCTATTTGGGCTGGCAGGGCAGCAACTTCACTGTGTAGAACAATGAACAAATGAAGGGTAATGCACATAGCCCAGTGCTGGATCCTCCAAGTCCTGAAGTTTTCATTTTACAAATAAAAATTTGAACTTCTGAACTGAATGCAACTGCGGTGCTTACATGTGTATCAAACTGTTCGCATTTACCGATTGAAAATGATGTGCTTGCTCTGACTAATCCACTGACAAGTTCATCAAGGAAATTAAGCAAATCAAGGTTGTTAACTAGAGGTAAGAGGGTTATCCCAACTTCTTCATTATCCTGTCTCCAGCACACACCTTAAAAAATTGGAGCCTCAGGATTAAGAGGCATCTCCTGGGAGTGCAATCTTCAATCCGTGCACCCCACTCCCAACCCCTGATTGCTTCAAAAGTCTTGCTTCTGGTTTCTATGGGAATATACTAAGGACTGGTTTTGTACAACACTCGTGCATCTCTTTGAAGTTGAAAGCTTGCAGACAGTTACATTTGTTGTGGCAGGATTAATCTCCTGTGTCCTCTGGTGCCGACTGCTGAGGCTAATGGTTGCTTGGAGGCTGATGGATGTCCATACCACTAAGGGTTCAACATGAATGCAGGTCCACTCAGTGGCAGAAATTTTACAACCCAATAATTATCCAAAGGGCTATACAGGCTCTTACAAATGAGACACCGTTGGATCTTTCTCAAAGATCCTGACATTTACTTGAGCCATTTGACAGGAGTCACACTGGAATTATGTTAGGGAAAAACACAAAGTAGATATAAGCAACATGCCTTTTCTTATTTTTGTAAGTAGCCGCTCTATGTTTTGCTACTGAAGTTATATATTCTGCATGAATAGACTTTTGCACAATAACAACATTACATTGTGCACCATCTAGACCTCTTTAACTCTACTGTTGCTCACTAAAGTCCACCAAGTGCCACATTTCAGCAACACATGTTCCCCTTCACTGTGAATTCCAGCATATTGCTGCATTAACTGACAATTAGATTCAACAGAGAGAGAGTGTTAAGACAGGTCCAGACTATAACCGAGCAGCTTGGTTAGTTTTTCTCCTACTTTTAACCTAGAAAATGCTGAGTTTGTTGGTTGTAAGTTAGGTTTTGCCCATTTTTCAATTCTGCAGCTCAGGGATGAAACTTATCAGTGAGATCGAAAGGTTTGATTCCTAACTGCTTTTCTAAGACTGAATTAGATATCGAGGGGGCTGTTCACTCACTCTTGAGCATGGTTGATCCACATTGAACAGTGTTTTTTTTACATATTAAAATTTAATCTATGTGAATAAGGAACACACTCTAGGATTTGGTGACTATGAAAGGAAGCCTCATGGACTTCAGGATGTTGGGCTCTTTGGCAATGTGGTGGCATTCCTGCTTCTGAAACAGGGAGATCAAGTGTCACCTGTCCTAGATGTGTGCTTAGATGTTGATTATAATATCTTGGATTGGCACATAGAAGCGCCAATAACTCTTTTATTGCCAATGCTTCTGTTCTTGTAACATCACACAACTCTTCTGACTAAAGTAGGGGCCATTGAAACCATGTACACTGTGTGTTAGAGAGATAGTAGGAACTGCAGATGCTGGAGAATCTGAGATAACAAGGTGTAGAGCTGGATGAACACAGCAGGCCAAGCAGCATCAGAGGAGCAGGAAGGCTGACGTTTCGGGGTAGAAGGGTCTAGGCCTGAAATGTCAGCTTTCCTGCTCCTCTGATGCTGCTTGGCCTGCTGTGCTCATCCAGCTCTACACCTTGTTATCTCATACACTGAGTAATAATTCTTCAAGTAATTTTAATGTTAAAATGTAAATTTTAAAGACTTTTTGTAGTTGACTTTCTGTCTCATTTTGTTTCTCTCAATCTCAAAATCTTTTGTTCCTCTTTTTATTTCTCTTTCCTTAACAGATTTCACCCTAAACGACCCCAATTCCCTCTGCATTACTCTTTTGTTCCTTTCTACATTCTGAAACCTCAATGGTAAGGACATTAGCCATTGATTTAGTTGTTCACCAAGGTTCCAAATGGTCTATTGCATTCATGCTATCAACTTATACTTCCAGAAATGTACAGTGTAAAATTACTTACAACATAACGCTGAACAAAAATGGAGTGTGCTGAGAGATGACCCAATCCACCAAATTCTAGGCCATTATCTGGGAGTAGTTTTGGTCTGAATATCAATTGCAATTATGATCCATTAGGACTAATGTTTGAGGTTTGAAACTCAGGATCCTCTATGCCACAATTATCAGACTGTCATTGTTGTGATCAAGCATTAAGGATGCAAATATGATTAATTCAGAAAGTCGTCAATCTGAAAAAAAAATGATGCAAACCTTCTCATACTGAACGAGTGCATTTGGCACTGTTCCAGGGCTTGACACAAAACAATATTAACTGTAACTGTCACCATGATTTACTTTATTGGCTGTTAATCTGTGAACAATTTCCTTTGCTAGTGAATCTTTTAGATGTCAGAGAAGCAGCTTCAACTTTGAACAGCTGTATTATGCCAATAGCAAGCTTGATCAAACAGGGATAAATTTGCATTTTGAAACTATCCTGAAGCATGCCCCTGAGGATGTGTTAGGTTACGACAGGTGTTGCAAAGAAGCATGTGTATATAGTCCAGTCATTTATTTTCTTTAATTACAATAGCTTTACAGAATATTTACAAGACTGCAAAGTGGGCTACAGAAGCTTAAAGTTAGGATACAGTTGCATATACATGTTACCCCTACATACTTGTATGTGCACATTCAATGTATAAAAAGAAAATACACACACCTTTATGCTGCCTCTCGTGATCTCAAAATGTCCTTAAGTGCTTTCAAGACAATTATGGTTCTCGTGATTATAATATTAAAAAATGCCACAGAGCTACAGTGGTGCACTTCAATGATGTAAGCAGTCCTACATAAAGAAATTTCAAGGTGTTTTCAAATTTATAATCATTCATAGCAGCCACAATGGGATGGAATGGAAGGAACAATCTCTCTTTCCTGATTTGCTGAATGGATATGTATTGCTGTTTGTTGGGTAACTCCGTGAAAGAAGTTAGAAATGAGAAGATTAAGGTGAGGTTTTATTGAGAAGCTAAACATTTCATCATGGTATTGATCAAATAGGTTAAGGGAATTGTTTTTCGGAGGGAGAAGTGTTGGTAAGGAGTACAGAAATAAGACATATTAGCTAAAGAGTTACAGGTGAGATAGGTTGAATTGTTTTACACCTTGGAATGTATTGGCTGAAAGAGTGAGGGGAGGGAGAAAGCAGACTCAAAATGAACTTTCTAAAGGGTGTTGGAAAAATATGTGAAAGGGAAATATTTGCAAAGTGATAGAGTAACAGCTGGAATGTAGAACTAACTGGCACAGATAAGGAGGACAGAATGGCTGTAACTCTGATTCTAGGCTGCCACTTCCACTGGTCATGCTTGGGCTGCAGTTCTCTCACTGTGAAAGGTCAGTTCAGTGGGTTATTGTCAGTTGTCTGGAAGGATATCATTGGTGACATGCACTTATCAACCCACAGCATATTTAGAAGATTACAGGAATTTCATTCTCCTTCCTAAACATTCAGGAACCCACTAGTGCAGTTACTGTGATTGAGGGCCCGCACACAGGCACACACACACATGCGCGCGGGCACACACACACGCGCGCATGCACATCCATCTCAAGGGCCTACTTTTCAAAAACTTTCTTTCTGCCACCCGTCACACATCCATCCTCAGTGAGCATCAATAAATCCAGATTCTAGCTCATCATGTTGTTACCTCCTGAGAGACCTGCATTTTGACTACCTTGCTCTTCATCATGCTTTACTAGTTCTCTGTGCCCCTCCAAGTCAGTGTCAAGATCATCATTCTCACCAATCATACACAATAATCAGGTCTCCCTATTCAGTGAAAGTTCAACTTTAAGCTACAACATTTTTTTTTGTGTCCAAACCATTGATTTGTTCCTTGTTCCCATCCTTTGTGCTTCATCATTGGTGTCTGTTGACTGAGCGATCCCAGCCAAACTTCTGGAGCTCCCTTGACTTTCACTCCTCCTTCCCTGCATTGAAATGCCAATTTAAAGCTAACTTTTTCAAAATCCTTTTGGACTTTGCCACTCCATTCTACCCATTCTTCACTTTCCTGCTCAGTGTGCTTTTACATTTACCTGATCTTTCAGATTGTAACAGCAATGAAGACATCATTTTTGCCATCCTTGGAGGTGGTGTAATTGGATGAGTTGGCCTGGGAGAGACACTGCTCCTTTCCCTAATCCTTAAGTCAACAATTAACAGCCATTTGAGGACATCAACTCACCACTTTTCCAATTACCTGCCTTCCCGACTGACAAGAAAAGAGACAGTAGGAACTGCTGATGCTGGAGAATCTGAGATAACAAGGTGTAGAGCTGGATGAACACAGCAGGCCAAGCAGCTCAACAGATCTTGACTCGAAACATCAGCCTTCCTGCTCCGCTGATGCTGCTTGGCCTGCCGTGTTCATCCAGCTCTATACCTTGTTATGACAAGAAAAATGGTTACTTTGACTGGGTAACCAGGGTGACCTGCCTGCCTGTTTAGGATTTTCATCTGCCCCAAAGAAGGGGCTGCTTTTAGCACAGCAAACCCATTTTCACCTGCTTGTAGTCCCCATTATCAGCTTTTCTTTGTTTCTGTCATACAATTATCCATCCAACCTCTTTCCTACCTGGGCAGCCCCTGTCTTCAGCATATATTCCTTTTCCTCACTACTATCGGTGTCCATGTACACAGATCCTTGAAAGTTGCCACCCAGGTTGACAGGGCTGTTAAGAAGGCATACAGTGTTTTAGCTTTTATTAATAGAGGGATCGAGTTCCGGAATCAAGAGGTTATAGTGAAGCTCTACAAAACTCTGGTGTGGTCGCACTTGGAGTAGTGTGTACAGTTCTGGTCACCGCATTATATGAAGGATGTGGAAGCTTTGGAAAGGGTGCAGAGGAGATTTACTAGGATGTTGCCTGGTATGGAGAGAAGGTTTTACAAGGAAAGGCTGAGGGACTTGAGGCTGTTTTCATTAGAGAGAAGGTGGTTGAGAGGTGACTTAATTGAAACGTATAAAATAATCAGAGGGTTAGATAGGGTGGATAGGGAGAGCCTTTTTCCAAGGATGGTGACGGCGAGCACGAGGGGGCATAGCTTTAAATTGAGGGGTGAAAGATATAGGACAGATGTCAGAGGTAGTTTCTTTACTCAGAGTAGCAAGGGAATGGAAAAGGCGACAACAGCTATTCCACTGTCATCCTCAACAGTGGTGCTTCTCAAAGCCGCTACTCAGCCTCCCTCTATTATTCCTTCTACACTCACCACTGTGCGGCCAAATTCCACCCCAACTCCATTTACCATGATGATAAGTATATGGACGTACATGGAATAGTGTAGGTTAGATGGGCTTGAGATCGGTATGACAGGTCGGCACAACATCGAGGGCCGAAGGGCCTGTACTGTGCTGTAATGTTCTATGTTCTATGTTCTACGTTATCAGTTCTGAAGAAGGGTCCCTGGATCTGAAACATTAACTGTGTTTTTTCTCCACAGATGGTGTTAGACTTTTTTAAAATAATTCTCTCCTTCTCTTGGGACCTGGGCATCATTGGCTTGCCAGCACTTCTTGCCCATCCCTAGCTGCTCTGGTGAGCCAGCGGAGAAGATGATGGTGAGCCACCTTCTTGAACCGTTGCAGACCGTGTGCTGTAGGTAAATCCATAATGCTGATTGGGTGGAAATTCCAGGATTTTGACCCAGCGACCATGAACGAATATCAATATATTTCCAAGTCAGGATGGTGAGAGGCTTGGATGAGAACTTGCAGGTTATTGTTGTCCTCCCATGTATCTGCTGCCCATTTCCTTTAGGTGGAAGTGATCATGGGTTTCAAAGGTGCTGTCTAAAGTTCTTTGGTGAACTTCTGCAGTGTGTCTTGTTGACAGTACATACTGTTGCCTCTTAGCATTGGTGGTGGAAGGGTTGGATATTTGTGGATGTGGTGCCACAAAGCAGGTTGCTTTATCCTGAACGGTTCAAGCTTCTTGAGTGTTGTTGGAGCTGCACCCATCCAGACAAGTGGGGAGTATTCCATCACACTCTTGACTTGTGACTTCTAGATGGTGGATGGGCTTTGGGGAGTCGCAAGGTAAGTTACTTCATGTAGGATTTCTTGTCTCTGACCAGCTGTTGTAGCCACTTCATTTATATGGTGAGTCTAGCCGAGTTTCTGGTTAATGGTGACCTTCAGGTTGTTGAAACCAAGAGATTCATTGATGGTAAAGCCATTGAATATCAAGGAATGGTGGTCAGATTGCCTCTTATTAGAAATGGTTACAAATGACTGGCATTTGTGTGGCATGCATGGCACTTATCACATATCAGCCCTAGCCTGGATATCGTCTACATTTTATGGCATTTGAACATGGATGACTTCAGTGTCTATAGAGATGTGAATGGTGCTGAGCATTGTGCAGTCTTGATGAATATCCTCACTTCTAACTTTACGATGGAGAGAAGGTCATTGATAAAACAGCTGAAGATGGTTAGGCCTAGGACATTACTCTGAGGAACTCCTGCAGGGATGGAGTGGAGTTTGAGACGACTGATCTCAAACAGCCACAATCATTTTGCTATAATTCTAATTAGAGAAGACTTTACACCATGATTCCCATTGATTCCAATTTTGCTAGGGCTTCTTGATGCCACACTCAATTGAATGTAGTCTTGATGTCAAGGACTGTCACTCAGACTTCACCTCTGGAATTCAGCTCTTCCGTCTGTGTTTGAACCAAAGTTGTCCAGCAGAACACAGCAGATAATGCTGAGCTGCTGCTTGATAGCACTATTGTTGATACCTTCCATCACATTATTGATAATTGAGAGTAGACTGATGGGGCACTAATTGGCCAGGTTGGATTTGTCCTGCTTTTTGTATACAGGACATACTTGAGCAACTCTTCACATTGATGGGTAGTTGAACTAGAACAGCTTAGCTCGTGGTATTATTCAGTATTATTGCTGGAATATTGTCAGGACCCATAGCCTTTTGCACTATCCAGTGCCACCAAATGTTTCTTGATATCATGATGTGTGAATCAAATTGGTTGAAAACTGGCAGCTGTGATGCTGTAGGTCACTGAAGGAGCCCGAGATGGATTGTTCAGTTAGTACTTCTGGCTGAAGATTGCTTCAAGTGCTTTAGCCTTATTTTTGCACTGATACTTTGGGCTCTTTCGTCATTGAGGATAGGGATATTTGTGTGACCTCATCCTCCAGTGAGTTGTTTGATCGTCCACCACCATTCACGATAGATATGGCAGGACAGCAGAGCTTAGATCTGATCTTTTGGTTGTGGGGTTGGTTAACTTTCTCTATCACTTGCTGTTTATGGTGTTTCACATGGACATAGTCCTGTGTTATAGCTTCACCAGGTTGACAGCTCATTTTTAGGTATACCTGGTGCTTCTCCTGGCATGCCCTCGTGCACACTCCATTGAACCAGGGTTGATTCCTGGCTTGACGGTAATGGTTAGGTGGGGGATATGCTGGCCAAGAGGTTGCAGATTGTGCTGGACTAAAATTCTGCTGCTGCTGATGGCCCACAGCACCTCATGGAAGCACATTCTTGAGTTTATAAGATAACAAAGTGTGGGGCTGGATGGACACAGCAGGCCAAGCAGCATCTTAGGAGCATCTGCAGTTCCCATTATCTTTATTTTTGAGCTTATAGATCTGTTTGAACTCTGTCCCATTTAGCACAATGATTGTGCCACACAACATGATGGAAGTGATTCTCCATACCCACAATTACATGCACAGACACATCTGCAGCTGGCCCATTGGTGAAGATGATTTTTTTTCCCCTCGCACTTGTTGATTCCCTCACCATCTGCCGTAGACTCAGTTTGGCAGCTATGTCCTGCAAGACCAGACCAGCTCAATCTGCAGAACTGCTGCTGAGCCACTTGTGGTGATGGGCACTGAATTCCCCCATCCCGAGTAAATGTTGTACCCTTGCCATCTTCGGTGCTTCCTCCAAGGGGTGTTCAATACGGAAGTGTATCAATTCATCAGCTGAGGAAGCAAGGTATGTAGTAGCCAGCAGTAGATTTCCTTGCTCATGTTCAACCTGAAGCCATAAGACTTTGTGGGGTCCCAAAGAAATGGCAAGGACTCCCAGAACAGCTCCCTCCCTCCCGTATACCACTGTGGGGCCACCTCTGCTGGGTCTGACCTGTCGGTGGAACAAGACATATCCAGGGATGGTAATAATGGAGCCTGGGACATTGTCTGTAAGGTATGATTGTGTGGTTATGACTATATCAGTGTACAGCTTGACTCAGCTGTGAGACAGCACTCGCAATTTTGGCACTAGGCCCCAGGTATTAGAAAAGAGGACTGTGCAGGGTTGACAGGGCTCTTTTTGTGATTGTCATTTCTGATGCCCAGGTCAATCCCAGGTGGTCATTCCAGTTTCATTTCTTTGTTGAGACTTTGAAGTGACTGATACAACTGAGTGGCTTGCCCGAGTATTTCAGAGGGCACCAATGTACCCCATTGCTGTGGGTCTGGAGTCACATGTGGGCCAGAACAAGAAAGGGTGGCAAATCTTCTCCCCTGAAGGGCATTAGAGAATCAGACGGGCTTTTCCGACAATCAGCAATGATTTCATTCTGAAGTTTCTACAGTAATTTCTGTTCTTGCACCCTTCACTCTGCCTTATCAATAAAGTGCTGTGTGCGAAGGTATATTGTGGACTATCTTGACCCACTACCAAGTAGACAATTTATAGCCACTTGAGAACCTCAACTCACCACTTTCCTAATTACCTGCTTTCCCGATTGGCAAAAAAAAGTAACTAGTTTCCTGCTGAGAAACCAGGAACCTGTCTGCCAGGTTAGGAACTACATCTGTCCCAAACAGGGCATAATTAGAGGTATAGATGAAGGGTATTTGTCATTGCATTTAATGCCCATCTCTATCCTGTCACAAGAAGATATAAATTGCTTACCTTCTCAGCGTTAGATTCCCAGAAGAACAAAAGCTGTAGGATCTGGCTGTGTGGCAGTTTCTGATGACCTGGGACAAGAGGGTCACCTACGTTTGCCTGTCTGCTCTGAACAAGTTGATTACTGCAGTACTGTGTGAGCCATCTTGGCTGCGGGGGTGGCATGTTTATTTGCCAGCTAACATGCTAGCCCCACACATTGAAAATGGGAAAATTGTACCGAACGCGTCGCTTGGTGACCAAAAGCTCCATGTAATTAGAACAAACCAGCGCTTTCAGCATAAAGTGTGAAACAGATTCGAATACTAAAGACTAAAAGATGATATTTAATACACTCCATAACTGTTTTTTTTCTATTCCTACTAACCATACTATACATTTAACTTGCTGATATGAGTCATTCACCTTCACCTCCCAGTAACCAACTTTCTAACCTTCCCTAGCTGTGCAATGAGTAGAACTACCCCACAACACAGGTATCTGACTAAGTGAGAAACCACCAAACTCAGGCATGCTTCAAATGATTCATTGCTGTTGTTAACTGGTATATCGCCCAGGCAATCCCTACATACACCTTGATCTTTATCATGATCTTGAGAAGATCACAAATCTTGATCCTTTAAAGCAATGGCCCTTTGCAGACACTGACTTCAGGCAATTGCTAACTTACTTTCGAAAGTTATATTATAAACCATTACTTATGGACTAATGTAGCAGAAGCAACATTTGGTAACATCAGAAATGATTAAATCATTGATGGCTACCTTAGCCAGAACTTTTGAACTGTTCTAAATCTACATTTCATGTAGAGAGGGCAAACTTTGTAGAGTTAATAGGTTGGTTAGAAACAGCCTGAAGCCTCTTTTACAAATGTTAATAACTGATTATTACAGTTTTTATTAACACATTGGGATAACCTATGTCCCTTCTTCTGAGATGTGTGGTTGCTTTCACCTCCTACTCACACTGATCAGGTGAAGTCTTGCAGTTTTTAGCGAAGGACATTCATGTGTGCAGTGTAAATGCCTCAAGCAGCCTAATCTTAAAAGGTTATTGATGAAAAACCATCTATAGTTACGCAGTTCTGACAAAAGGTCACTGGCCTGAAGTGATGATTCTGATATCCAACTCAGGGCCTTGACGACAACAGAGGATAGGAAACCTGAAGATATTTCCAGAAGTGTATAAACTTATTAGCAGGTTCTGTTGGCTGTTGCGAACCTGTTTGACAGGCTTAGTTGCTTGGGACAACGGCTGGCAAGGGTTTGTGACGTCAGCTAATTTAAAGACCGCGGCAGTGGGTAAATCTGAGTTCATAAAAGGTGTTGGAGAGGGAGGAGGAGTGGAAAATTTCAGGGTGGAGGAGTAGGAAATTGTGGAATTTGAGGTGGCAGGAGATTGTGGGGTAGCTCAGGGTTGGGGGCAGTTGGAAA
Organism: Stegostoma tigrinum; assembly: GCF_030684315.1. NCBI lineage: Eukaryota > Metazoa > Chordata > Chondrichthyes > Orectolobiformes > Stegostomatidae > Stegostoma > Stegostoma tigrinum. The sequence continues at coordinate 10,361,942 of NC_081385.1, read as the reverse complement.
TTAGATTAGAGGAGTAGGAAATCAGGGGGCAGATTGGTGGGGTGGGGGGGGGGAGGGAAGAGATAGAGATCAGAGAGTTAGAGATTGCCAGGATATAAAGTATTTTCCTGTGCTCATTTTAATCGCTTCTGCCTCAGGAAACAGGAAACAACTACACAAGAGATTGAATGACGAATGCACATATACGTATCTCTAAACACAAGGTAGACTGATCACATTAATTGTACACATATTGTGCCATGAGATGGATGGGCCTGGTCTTGCTCCATTTTTATCCACAAATCATGAGCTCCCAACCTTTACTATTCCACCAAGAAAATATGCAAAGTGAATATCTGAGATATAATCATGGAAAATTGAAGCTATTCTCACCTGCTTCTTAAAGGTCAATTAAAAAATATTGATGATGGATGTTAACTAGCAGACATTTTAATCATTAGTTGCTACCTAATGAAGGGTTGGTAGCATCAGAATAATGAGCATCCCTACTTGCACATAAAAGGTGCCAGTGATTCTTGAAATATTAGAGTTATAGAGTCAGAGTTTTACAGCAAGTAAACAGACCATGTCTCCACCATTCATCAAACATCCATCTATTTAAATCACATTTTCAGCACATGATTCATAGACTTGTAAGCTATATGTTTTCAAGTGGTCACCTAAATACTCCTTAAATGTATTGAGGATTCCTGCCTTGGCTACCCTTTAGGCAGTGAGTTACAGATATTCACAATCTTTTGGGTAATTGTTTTTTCTCAAATCCTCTCTAAACCTCGTGCCCCTTACCCTAAACTATTTTGCCTTGATTATTCATTCCTTTGCTAAGGGGTAATGGTTTTCCCTACCAACACTGTCTAAGTTCTTCAGAGCTTTGGACTTTGCAATCAGATTGCGTCTTCAGTCCTTCTTTGCTCTGAGGAAAATAAACATAGTCTATCTAGCTTTTCCCTCGAGGCTAGGCAGCACCCTGATAAATCCTCTCTGCACCCTCCCTAACGCAATTGCATTTGCACTGTGGTGTAGCTACTAGAACTGCACATATTACTCCAGATGAGGCCGAACAAAGGTTATATACAGCTCCATCATAACCTTCTTGCTGTTATAGTCAATGCCATGGTGATTAAAGGCTAGTATCTCATATGGCTTCTTAACAATCTTCTCTAGCTATCTGTGATTCCACCGCCTCCGCCCCCACGATGAGGCATTCCACTCCCGCACATCCCAGATGTCCAATGTTCTTCAAGGACCGCAACTTAACCCCCACAGTGGTCGAGAACGCCCTTGATCGCGTCTCCCGCATTTCCCGCAACACATCCCTCACACCCCACCCCCGCCACAACCGCCCGCAGAGGATCCCCCTCGTTCTCACATACCACCCCACCAACCTCTGGATACAACGTATCATCCTCCGGCACTTCCGCCATCTACAATCCGACCCCACCACCCAAGCTATTTTTCCATCCCCACCCTTGTCTGCCTTCCGGAGAGAACACTCTCTCCGCGACTCCCTTGTTCGCTCCACACTGCCCTCCAACCCCACCACACCCAGCACCTTCCCCTGCAACTGCAGGGAGTGCTACACTTGCCCCCACACCTCCTCCCTCAACCCCATCCCAGGCCCCAAGATGACCTTTCATATCAAGCAGATGTTCACCTGCACATCTGCCAATGTGGTATACTGTATCCATTGTACCCGGTGTGGCATCCTCTACATTGGGGAAATCAAGCGGAGGCTTGGGGACCACTTTGCAGAACACCTCCGCTCGGTTCGCAATAAACAACTGCACCTCTCAGTCGCGAACCATTTCAACTCCCCCTCCCATTCCTCAGACGACATGTCCATCATGGGCCTCCTGCAGTGCCACAATGATGCCACCCAAAGGTTGCAGGAACAGCAACTCATATTCTGCTTTGGAACCCTGCAGCCCAATGGTATCAATGTGGGCTTCACAAGCTTCAAAATCTCCCCTTCCCCCACTGCATCCCAAAACCAGCCCAGTTCTTCCACTCCCCCCACTGCATCACAAAACCAGCCCAGCTCGTCCCCTCCCCACTGCATCCCAAAGCCAGCCCAGCCTGTCTCTGCTTCCCTAACCTGTTCTTCCTCTCACCCATCCCTTCCTCCCACCTCAAGCCGCACCTCCATTTCCTACCTACCACCTCATCCCGCCTCCTTGACCTGTCCATCTTCCCTGGACTGACCTATCCCCTCCCTACCTATACTCTCCTCTCCACCTATCTTGTTTTCTCTCCATCTTCGGTCCGCCTGCCCCTCTCTCCCTATTTATTCCAAGATCCTGCTACCTTCAACGATCTAATAACATGCACACAAAATCCCTCAGATCCTCTGGTCATCCTCAGATCCTGCCATTCAACTTCCCTTGCCAGTCCTAGAAAATGCTTCACCTCTCACTTTTCAAGATTAAATTTCATTTGCCGCTATTCAGCCCAGCTGACCAGCTTGTCCAAATCCTTAAGTCTCAGGCATTCCTCCTCCCACTTATCCCACAATTTTTCATGTCAGCTATGAACTTACCAATCATACCTCCCACATTCATGTCTAACTATTGTCATTTTGGTGATGGCTATCCCATACTGAACAGTGGAAAATTTCACCAGTGACAGAATTTTTAAAAAGGAGCATTTTGTAAAGACAAGAATGTATCTTGCTCTTCACGTAATACTGCTCTTCTGGACACCATTCAATTAGTTTTCATTAGGTTGTACCTTGTATGTTTCACTTCTTGATATTCATAAAAAAGATTAAAGTAGAAAAGAACAAAAAATATACACCTGGGAATATGCAACTCATACTGGGTTACTTCCATTTACGTCATTAGCAAAACAAAAAATCCCCTCAGTTTTCAGCAGTTTTCCCTTTAACGATTTCAGGGAGATCAGAATGAAAGGTCAGGTAAACTTGAAGGGATGAAAGGACAGCTGATGGATGGACGTACTGATGTGGTAACAATGTCACTAGCCTATAAAGCCAAACCCTCGTGCTCTAGTGACCTGGGTTCAAATCACACCAACGCAGATGGTGAAATTTGGATCCAATAAATCGCAAATAAAATGCCATTGTTTTAACCACTGCTAAGTGTCTTAACATTTCAATAACATAATCTTTCATTGCTGTGTGGCTGATGTATGATTACAGACCCACTGTAATTGTAGACGCCCTCTGGTCAATAAATTCTGGTCTCACTAGTGACTCCCACATCCCATGAATGAATTAAAAGAAAAGTCACAGTTACGTGTTTCTTCCTATTCTCAGGGCACCAACAAACCACAAAATTCAGAACAGGAGTGAATTCTTTTGTTTTTACAAATTTTGTTTGTTCCAGTACTCTCCAAATTCAGGATGTTCACCCTGTGAAACACAGGTTGGAAATATTAACATGTTTCACAGCCTTCTTCCTATAAATCTTCATCAACAAGGTGAAATGTTTTTATTAAAAAAACATGACTTTTACACTTTTACATGACTCAAGTACTCATCTGGTTCCACTTTAAACAGAAACCTCATACAACAGCACAATGACGACAAAGACATTCCACATTGAGTCATGAGGTGTCAACTGCAGTCGAATCATGGATTGTAATCATGAAATTATTTTAGTCCTCTCAAACTCAAACTCAAATCCATGTTTACAGGAACTCAGATAGTGTCATAGAGATGTATAGCACTGAAATAGATCCTTTGGTCCAACTCATCCATGGCCACCAGATAGCTTAAATTAATCCAGTCCTATTTGCCAGCCTTTGCACATATCCCTCTAAACCCTTTCTATTCATATATCCACCCAGATGGCTTTTAAACATGGTAATTGTACCCGCTTCCATCACTTCTTCTGGCAATTCATTCCATACGCGCATCATCTGTGTATTAAATGTGCAACCTCAAATTTTGAGATTATACCCTCTGGTCCTAGACTCTCCCACAGGATGGAAACAACCTTTTCAAATTTATCCATTTAAGTCTCTGAAGAATTTTTGGCATAATAGGTGTATAGTTAAAATTTTGAGATTCTTTGTGGCTCCATGTTTGTAGACTGCTATAGATCAATTTAAATTAAATTGCCCTCATTGTTGGTTCATTTTTGCTACAATTGGCCCTTTGGTGAATCAAACATTTTTTCCCATCTGTGCCCTTCCAAGATTTGGGGCAGCACGGTGGCTCAGTGTTTAGCACTACAGCCTCACAGCACCAGAGACCCGGGTTCGATTCCAGCGTCGGGCGACTGTCTGTGTGGAGTTTGCATGTTCTCCCTGTGTCTGCGTGGGTTTCCTCCAGGTTCTCCGGTTTCGTCCCACAGTTCAAAGATGTGCAAGCTAGGTGGGTTGGCCATGCTAAATTCCCATAGTGTTTAGGGGGATGGGTCTGGGTGGGATGCTTCAAGGGGCAGTGTGGACTTGTTGGGCCAAAGGGCCTGCTTCCATACTGTAGGTAATCTAATCTAATAGAGAAGGCCAATGGAAAACAAGTTAAGCAAGGTTTGTTTTTAAAATCAGAAGTATCGGGCTTTGCAGCAAAAGAAAATCACTGATTTAAATTTACATCACATTCATGGCCTTATATATCCTTCTTTCATCATCTCAGGACACTCCAAGGCACTTTACAGCAGGTGAATTGCATTTGTGCAGCTACTGTGACAATTTAGTTAACATTGCTGCCAATTTCGAGCACATAACATCTCAAACAACAATGTAATAATGGCCAGATAGTCAGGTTTTTAGAGACAAATAGAGATCCTGTCATTCTTCAAACTATTGCTTTGGAATTATTTTGTCTACTTGAGACAACAGATGCTTTAATGTTTCAGCTGAAGGAGAGCACGTCTGATTGGGCATCAATGCTTTATTACCACACTGGAGGATCAACCTAGATTACCTCCTCAAGCCTGTGGAGTTTAGCTCACAATACAGGCACTGCAAATTAGCTATATTAACCCACTAAGTGGTATATCTTTTATGGGAATTAGTGGACAAATAGTTAATATTCTGGGAATTCCTTTATGGTAGCGGTAAACTGTTTTCTTTAAATGAGCTCAAACCTTCCCTCAAATTCAGAAATTTCCTGATAAATCAACTTCCAAATACAACTTCCATCCATTAAAACAACCATAGTGATCAAGCTGATGAAGTTAAGGAGCCTCATTTTAACTCTGTACTCTAGGGTGCATGAGATAACAAGGCATAGAGCTGGATAAACAGAGCAGAAGCAGTATCAGAGAAGCAGGAAAGCTGACATTTCGGTGAAGACAGGTCTAGGCCTGAAACGTCAGCTTTCCTGCTCCTCTGATGCTGCTTGGCCTGCTGTGTTCATCCAGCTCTACGCCTTGTTATCTCAGATTCTCCAGCATCTGCAGTTCCTTCTATCTCTAGGGTGCATGTTGTCTGGGTTAAAATCAGGCCATTGATTAAATCAGACTGCACCTAAGTGGCTCAGAAGTAAAGTTTTGAAGAAGTAACTGAAAACTGATGCAAGCGTACACTGGGAATTGAGTGTTAAGCCCTAGTGTGCTGTATAGTGGGATGCAAGATTGAGTTGCAATTCTTTTCAGTTTAATTGGGTTCTCACGGTAGAGAGATGTACAACACTTGTGTCTCCCTACAAGGTCTAATCCATGCTGAAGCACACCTTCACAACTAGAGCATGGAGAGCTAAGGCAACAATGTGTGCAATATTTGCCTACCCACTCTCTCCAGGTGAACAGTGTAGAGTTGGGGGAGGGAGGAAATAATCAAAAATATCTAAAAAAGGATATAAAAGTTAATAATGAGTGGGAACATATTCAAACCCACAACAGTGAATCATCAGCTTGTCATCACTTCCCTCCTTCACTGATATCCAAATCTGATCCACACAGAAGATAATTTTCTGTCAATTTCCCCCCACTGTGCCCCTGTACAGTCCTCTTCATAAAAGAAGATTGTGAAATAATTGTCTCAGGTTTTGATATTAGCAAAATTAGTTTTAGTTCCCCAATGTACTGCCTGGATACAGAGAAATATTTGTATCTGAAAACCAAGGCTTTTGTAAAGTGATGGCCATCATTCATGATATACATTGAAAAGAAGACCAAACAAAAGTACACATAAAGGTCTCACCTTTGTGTGCATTTCAAACATGGTTTTCCTGTATCAATAACACAGTAACTTCGTGAAAACTTCAAGATCGCAGTCAATTGAGCAATCTAGATTTAAACAGTCTCTCTGAAGTAAAATCCTTTCGACAAGCTAAAGACCTTGAACAGAAAATCAAGCAGATAGCTCAGATTGAAGACACTTCAACTTACAATCATCTTTAATTGAGGAGGTGTAGTCTGCATTTGGGTTGAAATGAATTAACCATCTTTAAATATCAATTGCATTCAAATAAGCACTTTGTATCAATCAGTACAAATATGATTATAAGAAAGTTTGAAGACAAAAAGCACTTCAGTAATTTAGTGAGAAAGTAGAAATAGGAACACCAGTAGGCCCTTGAACCCGCTTCACCATTGTAGATCATGGCTGATCTCTTATCTCAATACCATATTCTTACACTGTTCTCAAATCTCTTGTGTCATAAGAAAATAGGAATCTGTCAATTCTTATCTCGAACATGCTCAATAACACAGCCACAGGCTTCTCAGGGAAAGAATGTGGAAAATTAATGGACCTCTAAATGAAGAAGTTCCTTCCCATCTCAGCCCTGGGTGGTTTATCTTATTTCTGAGACTGTTCCTCCTGGTTCTAGACTTCACTGTCAGGGGAAGCATCCTTTCTGCATATATTCTGTTTATTCCTTTAAGGATTTTATAAGTTTCTATGAGATTGCTTCTTATTTTTCCAAATTTCCAGTCTATTCAATCTCCTCTCATAGGACAGTCCCACTATTGCCAGGAATCAGTCTGGTGAACCTCTGTTACACTCTGTCTATGCTGCAAGTTTCACCTTGCTTGGGCAAGGGCACCAGAATAGCACACAATGCTCCAGGTGAGCTTTCACCAGTGTCTTATACTATTGAAGCAAAACTTCTTTGCTCCTGTAATCAAATCCTCTTGCAATAAAAGGTGACATACAGGATAACATCATTTTCAGTGACTAAGGCACAAGAACACCTAGGTCCCTTTGGACATCAACAGCTTCCAATCTCCAAACGCATAAGCGATAAGCTGCATCTTCATTTCTTTCAAAGTCAACAATCTCATAATCATCCATATTATATTTAACTGCCAAGGTCTTTTTCACTCACGCAATTTGTTTAAATCCCCTGAAGCCTCTTGCAATCATCCTCACAACTCACAAGCTTTTGTTCATTGCAAACTTGGAAATATTACAATTGGCTCCCACATCAGTATGATTGATGTATCCCGTGAATAGCTCAGGCCCAAGTAATGATCCTTGTGGTATCCTATTGGTCACAGTCTGCCAAACTGGGAATTATTCATTTATTTCTACTCTCTGCTTTCTACCTGTTAACCAATCTTAATTCCATGATAGTCTCCCAATTCCATGTGCTTTAATCTTGCTTACTACTCCCTCTGTGGGACTTTATCAAAAGTGATCTGAAAATCCAAAACATTACATGCACTATTCCCCCATGCCATTGACTTAACTAATAAAGTCCTTATCAAACGTTATTTCACTTCAAGAATTCATGTTGATTCCATCCATTCCGATAATTATTTTCTTAATTTCCAGTAACCACAGCCTTTATAGTAGATTCGAGTATTTTGCCTTTCATTGGCGTCAGGCTGATCAGTTTGTAGTTCCCTGTTTTCTCTCTCCCTTGTTTCTTAAACAGTAAGTTATATTTTTAACCTTTCAGTTTGCAGGCAGTATTACAGAATTAATCGAAATTTGATAGATGATCATCAATGCATCCACTGTCTCTATCCCTTTGAAGATGCTAAAGTGAAGGTCAATCTGTTACTGTGATTTGTCAGTTGTCGTGCTATTAATTTCTCCGATACTAGTTGCATGCTGATACTAATTTGTTCCAGTTCTCCACCCTCATTAGACCCTTAAACAGACTTCCTATGCTTTCCTCTGTGAAATGGGCAGAAAGTAGTTATTTAGCTTCTCCAGCCTGTCATACTAGGCAATGGCATAGTGGTATTAACGCTGGACTGTTAATCCAGAAAATGTCCTGGGGACCTGGGTTTACTTCCCTTAAGGGAAGGAAACTGCCACCCTTACCTGGTCTGGCCTGCATGTGATTCCTAACCACAGCAATGTGGTTGACTTTAAACTGCCCTCTGGGCAAATAGGGATGGACAATAAATGCTGCCCAGCCAGCAATGCCCTCATCCCGTGAATGAATAAAGAAAATAAAATATAAGTTCTCCTCTCTCTGCTTGTAATGGATTTGCTTTTGCTAGTCTTTTCCGTTTTCATGCTTCTTTGTATTTTATTTTGTATTTTGTCCTTGCTTTCTTTCTCAACTTCTTAGATTGCCTACCTGAATTCTAAAACATTTCTGATCCACATCCTTGTAAATTTTTTTTTTAGAAACTGTATAAACCGATGACTTTGATCTAACGTGTCAGATTCCCTACAGTGTGGGAACAGGCCCTTTGGCCCAACAAGTCCACACCACCTCATGCAGCATTCCACCCAGACCCATCCCCCTATAACCCACACATCCCTGAACTCTACGGGCAATTTAGCATGGCCAATCCACCTAGCCTGCACATCTTTGGACTGTGGGAAGAAACCCATGCAGATACGGGGAGAATGTGCAAACTCTGCACAGACAGTCGCCCAAGGCTGGAATCGAACCTGGGTCTCTGGCGCTGTGAGGCCGCAGTGCTAACCACTGAGCCACTGTGCCACCCAAATGATACTAGTAACATACTAATGATACTAGTAACTTGCTTTGAGAGGCATGGCTCTTTTGCTTTTCCTGTTGGAAATTTTACCTGAAAGGAATGTTGATTTTTGAAAATCAAGCATTAATTCCTTAAATACTAGCCATTGCCTTTCTACAATCAAGCCTTTTAATTTTTCTTTCAATCGACTGCAGCCAACTTCTCCTTGACGCCTCCATGCTTACTCTTGTTTAGATTTAAGCACCTCATTTCAGATTGAACTACATCTTTTTTACCTTAGTGGAAAATTCCATCATACCATGGTCAATATTCCCTAACGGTTACCTTACGACAAATTTATTAATTAGCCCTTTCTCTTTGCATCATGCTAAATATATACTAGCCTGTCTCCTTATTGGCACAACATATTGCTCCAGAAAACTATCTCACTCACATTCCAGGAATTCTTCCTCCATAGCATTAGTGTGCATTAGATTCATCCAGTCTACATGTAGTTTGAAGTCACCCATGATTCCTGATTTCCATTGGTACATACTCCTCTAATTTACACATTTACACTACATTACCAGCACTCTTTGTGGCCTATAAATTACGCTTAATAGTATTATTTGTTCCATGTCGTTTCTTAGCTCCACTCAAATAGATTCTATGACCTGTTTTTCCGATGGAAGATTCTCTCTCATCAATATGTTGATGCTATCCCGTATTACCAGCACTATCTACTAGCTTTAGGGATAGTAGGAACTGCCGATGCTGGAGAATCTGAGATAACAAGGTGTAGAGCTGGATGAACACAGCAGGCCAAGCAGCACCAGAGGAGCAGGAAGGCTGCCATTTCAGGCCAAGAACCTTCTTCAGAAATGAGGGAGGGGAAAGGAGTTCTGAAATAAATAGGGAGAGACGGCGAGATGCATAAAAGATGGATAGAGGAGAAGATACGTTGAGAGGAGATAGACAGGTCAAAGAGGCAGGGATTGAGCCAGTAAAGGTGAGTATAGGTGGGGAGGTAGGGAGGAGATAGGTCAGTCCAGGGAGGACAGACAGGTCAAGGGGGTGGGATGAGGTTAGTAGGTAGGAGTTGAAATGGTTTGCGACTGGGAGGTGCAGTTGTTTGTTGCAAACTGAGCATAGGTGTTCTGCAAAGCGGTCTTGGCTTCCCCAATGTATAGGAGGCCACAGCAGGAACAGCGGATGCAGTATACCACATTAGCAGATGCGCAGGTGAACATCTGCTTGATGTGGAAAGTCTTCGTGGGGCCTGGGATGGGAGTGAGGGAGGAGGTGTGGAGGCTGGTATAGCACTTCCTGCGGTTGCAGGGAAAATTGCTGGGTGTGGTGTGGCTGGAGGGCAGTGTGGAGCGGACAACGGAGTCACAGAGAGAGTGGTCCCTCTGGAAAGCGGACAAGGGTGGGGAGGGAAAAACGTCTTTGGGTGGTGGGGTCGGATTGCAGATGGTGGACTTGTCGGAGGATGATGTGTTGGATCCGAAGTTTGGTGGGGTGGAATGTGAGGATGAGGGGGGTTCTGTTTTGGTTGTTATTGTGGGGAGGGGGTGTAAGGGATGAGTTGTGGGAAATGCGGGAGACACGGTCAAGGTGTTCTTGACCACAGAGTGGGGCAAGTTGCGGTCCTTGAAAAACGAGGGCATCTGAGACGTATGGGAATGGAATGCTTTATCCTGGGAGCAGATGCAGCAAAGGCGAAGGAATTGGGAATAGGGGATGGCATTTTTGCAGGAAAGTGGGTGGGTGGAGGTATATTTTAGGTGGCAGTGGGAGTTGGTGGGCTTGAAATGGATATCGGTTTCTAAGTGGTTGCCAGAGATGAAGACACAGATGTCCAGGAAGGAGAGAGAGGTATTAGAGATGGTCCAGGTGAACTTAAGGTTGGGGTGGAAGGTGTTGGTGAAGTGGATAAACTGTTCGCGCTTCTCGTGGGAGCACAAGGCAGCGCCGATGCAGTCATCAATGTAACGGAGGAAGAGGTGGGGCTTAGGGACAATGTAGGTACGGAAGAGGGACTGTTCTACGTAACCTACAAAGAGGCAGGCGTAGCTTGGGCCCTTGCAGGTACCCATGGCCACCCCCTTTGTCAGTAGGAAGTGGGAGGAATTGAAAGAGAAGTTCGGCTAAGGACAAGTTCGGCTAAGCGGATGAGCGTGTCAGTGGAGGGGGACTGGTCGGGCTTGCTGGACAGGAAGAAACTGAGGGCTTTTAGGCCATCTGTATGGGGAATGCAGGTGCATACAGACTGGATGTCCATGGTAAAAATGTGATGTTGGGGACCGGGGAATTGGAAGTTCTGGAGGAGGTGGAGGGCGTGAGTGGTGTCGTGGATGTGGATAGGGAGATCCTGGATCAAGGGGGAGAAAATGGTGTCGAGATAGGTGGAGCTAAGTTCAGTGGGGCAGGAGCAGGTAGATTTGATACAGGTTAATGGTCTGCCAGAAGTCAGAAACATCGGGATAGCTGCAGTTTATAAACCAGATGATTACTCTGTGTAAAACGCTGCAATTAACTGTCTGAGTTCTTAAAGCACTGAAGCTACAAAGCCCTACAGCCTGAACCTGTTCTGGTGTCTCTGCTCATGGCAAAATCTAGGGGAGTTTGATTTCAAGGAAAGATGGTAGCAATGTTTGTTCATCTGGGCCTGTGAACGTGCTACTGTTAACAATTAAATTGCCAAGTGACCAGTTCTGACATATTAGAGCAAATTATGGAAAAGCCTGCTTAAGGTATTGGTTGGCTATTTGATATCATAGAATGACTTCAGTCAGGATAGACCTGAATACAGAATTACAAAATGGTTAAAGCACAGAAGGAGGCTGTTTGGCCCATTATGTCTGTGCCAGGTCTCTGAATGAGCAATTCACCCAGTACACTTCCCCGCTATTACCCCATTCTACTACACATTCATCCATTTTAACTAATATCCAATTCTTTCTTGAATGCTTCAATAGCACCTGCCCTCAGATAGCATGTTCCAGACCCTAACAACCCACTGTAGGCAAATGTCTTTTCTCACGTCACCCTTGGTTCTCTTGTCAATTAATTTAAATCTGTGTCCTCTTGATCTCCACCCTGCCACCAACTAGAAGAGGATTTCCTATCTTTGCCCAGATCCCACAAGGTCTTGAATGCCTCCACTCTCCTCTCTTTTCTTCAAAGAAGGCAATCTCAACTTTTCCAAAACTTCTCTGGTTCCAGGGATGAGGAATTTCAGTTACGTCCTCATCAATCTGTTCTGTACCCTCTCTAATACCTTCGTATGTTTCCTAAAGCCCAGAACCGGGTGTTGTATTCCAGGTGAGGTCTGACAGGTATTATATACTGGTTGAACAACACCTCAGTGTTTTGTACACTACGTCCCAATAACTAAAATCTAGGATGCTGATTGATTTATTAACCACTTTCTCAACTTGGCCAGCCCTTTTAACAATTTCCTCACGCGCAGCTCACAGCCACCAGACAGGACAACACTGAATTCACAGTTGTCACCCATTGTCCTCTCACACTTTGAAAAAAACTCCACAATTTGGCATACTTGCATGGACATTTCATCTTGCACTCTCTTGGAGTGGAATGACTTTTGATTCCTTAAATATTCCAGACTTGGGCAGATCTGGGACATTGCTCAATATTGAAGAAGAATGGAAGAATATGGCTGCATATTCCCCCTATTTTGTATTTTCTTTTGGCATTATTATCTTCTCTTTTCCAATTAATATTTAATTGTATTGTCTTATTTGAGTAGGTATGATTTACAATTGATGGCAACAATTTATGCTTTGGCACAAAATATTTTAATCTTGAGACCATTTTTGAATAGCGTCAAAGGCGAAGAAGTCACCATGAAGATTGATCACAAACAGAAGTGAAGCCTTTTTAAAAGTTTTGTAGTAGGGATATTATATTAAAACATAGATGGTCAGAGAGAGAGATATCATAATGTTCCATTCCATCTCAGAAAGTGGAAGTTGTCGAAGTATAGAGTTTAAGTACAATGTTCCTTAGAGAAGCTTCTTTATACTGGATTGTCACTTGCTATGACACAATCCTTTATAATTATATGGTAAATCGATTATCATATAATCATATTAAAAGGAATATTATTTGCAGTTTCTTTTGAAAGCTCCCAACACCACGCAATAATCTAGATACATTTTTTTGTGATGTTCATGTTTCCAATTTTAACCCTTGTTCATATCAAAACCAGAAACGAGTTCTAAGATAGATAAGTACACTCCTTCCCGTAAACTTGGCCCCATACCTATGACTATAACTAATTTCTTATTTTAGACTGAATAGCAACCAAAACCTGAAAAATATTAAAAATACTAACCGTCAATATCTCAGTTCCCTTCAGTCGACCCCAGACATCCTCTTTCTTACCAAAATAATCCCAGTGCATCAATATTTCAGCTCTGATGACGTTGGTAGATGTTCGCTTTCAAATTGACCAGAATTTGTTTTATATCTACCCACTTTTGTATCCATTTTAGTGTTTTCATGGAGAATCCTCACACGTATCTGCAGAACCTGTAGTAAATCTATTGGCTTCCCCTGTATATTTCCAAAGCAATGCTGTTTTGTTGCACTAATTATTTTAAATATTGTTAAAAAGAATGCAAAAATCAGAGGTTTTAATCTTGCACTCAATAGGGTTAGGACACGCAAAACACTTAAAATAAGCACACCAATTAATACAGCTGTAGCCTGTTTCTTGTGTCTGATGAATGCAAGGCAAAAAGTCATTGATTTCTTGTCTTTTTTTTTAAACAATGTTTAAATTTTGTACCATTAATTACTTATCAATGATTTTCCAAAAATATTTCACATCCAAATGATTTTTCAATTCCTTTTCACACAAATACATCAACTACAACACTGAAACAGGACTTTCCACCTATCATGTCTGTGCCAGTATTTTTGAGGAATGAAAACAGAATGGACTGGAAAAGCTCAGCAGGTCTGTCAGCATCTGTGAAGAAAAATCAGCGTTAACGTTTTGGGTCTGATGACCCTTCCTCAGCATGGATGGTAGCTAGGAAATGTTGGTTTAAACACATAAGATGAGGCAGGGGGAAGGTGTAAGGTGTAAACGTTAGATGAGAATAGAGCCCAAAAACAGAGAAGAACTATTGGGCAAATAATGGAGTTGATAACGATCAGGCTGGGAGAGTGAATAGTTGTTAATGGGACTGTTAGTGGCTAAAAACAGGTAGTGTGTAATGACAACGCCTGGCATATTGGGTAGGGGGCAAGGACATGGGAGAGTTTAGGTCCTAAAATTATTGATCTTGATATTGAGTCCGGAGGGCTGCAGGGTCCCCAAGTGGGAAGTGATGTATTGTTCTTCCAGCTTGTGTTGAGCTTCGTTGGAACACTGCAGCAAGCCAGAGACAGAGATGTTGGTCAGGGAACGGGGTGGTGTGTTAAAGTGGCAGGCAACAGGAAGCTCAGTATCATTTTTGTGAGCAGAATGTAGATGTTAAAGTGGTCACCTAGTCTAGGCTTCGTTTCCCCAGTGTAGAAGAGACCACATCATGAGCAGTGGATGCAGACACTTGATTGTGGGAAGTGCAGGTAAAGTGCTGCTTCATCTGGAAGGCATGTTTGGGCCCTGAGATACTGGGGAGGGAGGAGATAAATGGGCACATACTAACCATCTATATCTCAGTTCTCTTCAGTCAACCCCATTCTCTTTCTGAACAAAATAATCCCAGTGCGTCAATATTTCAGCTCTGTTGGCATTGGTAGATGTTCAGTTTCAAGCTGACCAGAATTTCTTTTGTATCTATCCACTTTTGTGTCCATTTCAGAGCTTTACAGGGAGAATCCTCACAAGTACCTGAAGGGGAAGGGGCCATGGGGGTGGTATTGGAAGAGTGTACCAGAGTGTCCACTAATAGTCTTCATTAACAGCTTTTCATCCTTCTAGCCCGATCATTATCGACTCGATTGTCTTTCCAACTATTCTCCTCTCTCTTTGGGATGTATCCCTACTTATCATTTACTCCTTACCCCTCACCCCAGCCTATCTTTTGCATATAAATCAACATTTTCCCTCATTTCTGAGGAAGGGTCACCGGGCCTGAAACAGTATCCAATCAGATTAGCCTCCATTGTCAGCACCGTCTACACCCAGAAAAACAAGCACAGCAGATGCGTGGGAGCAATAGCAACTGCAAGCTTCCCTGCCAAGCTCACATCATCCTGACTTAGAAATATATTACTGTTCTTTCATTGTGTTTGGAGACAGATGTGAAAATTCTGGAACTCCCTGTCTCTACATCATACAGACTGCAGCGGTTCAACCAAACAGCTCACCATCTTCTCTAGGCCAATTAGAGATGGGCACCCAATGCTTGCCTAGTCTGCATTGTCCAAAATCTATGAATGAATTAAGAAAAAGTACCATTGCCCTTCTCTTTCCTCATTTTCCTTCAATACTTTTCCCAATTTTCTTTTTTTAAAGAGTTGAACTGGTTTCAGCCTCCATTTTATGTAGTCCATTCCAAATCCTAACCACTCACTGATACATAGAATTTTGGAATGTTTACAGCACAGAAGGAAGCCATTCAGTCTGTTACATCCATTTTAGTTCGACATCTCCACTCTTTTGCCACTACAGTGAAAGCAATTTTATGTAAATTTGATTCTGCACCATATTATCAGGTAATCCATTCTTGATCCTAACCACAATAGGTGGAAAGAAATTTTTCTTTGTGTTATAGACTCATGGAGCCATACAGCACGGAAACAGGCCCTTCGGCC
The DNA here is from genome assembly GCF_030684315.1 of Stegostoma tigrinum. Classification (NCBI taxonomy): domain Eukaryota; kingdom Metazoa; phylum Chordata; class Chondrichthyes; order Orectolobiformes; family Stegostomatidae; genus Stegostoma; species Stegostoma tigrinum. Next base: position 10,346,346 of record NC_081385.1, on the reverse strand, counting down.
CAACTTGTCCATGCTGACCAGGTTTCCTAAACTGAACTAGTGCCATTTGCCTGCTTTTGGCCCATTTCCTTCTAAACCTTTCATATTCATGTACCCATCCAAACTTCCTTTAAGTGTTGTCATTGTACCCGCCTCTACCACGTCCTCTGGCAGCTCATTCCATCTATGCTCCACTCTCTGTGTGAAAATGTTGCACCTCAGTTCCCGTTTAAATGTTCCCCCTCTCACCTTAAACCCATGTCCTCTAGTTTTAGATTCCCCTACCCTGGGGAAAAGATCTTGGCTATTCAACTTATCTATGCTTCTCATGATTTTATAAGCCTCTATAAGATCACCCTTCAGCGTCAAAGGAAAAATGCCCCAGCCTATCCAGCCTCTGCTTATAACTCAAACCTTCCAGTCTCAATAACATTTTTGAAAAACTTTTTTGCATCCTTTCTAGTTTAATAACAACCTTCCTATAGCAGGGTGACCAGAATTGTACACAGAACTCTTAGTGGGATCTTTCGTGCCATTTATCCTACATTATTTCCTTCAGGTCCTCAAACATTTTGTCAACACCTCTCATTTAGTGAATGGCATCCTACCTCGGTAGTGGGACTGGTATCTTTGTCACCACTTAGGAAAAAAAAAGGGAAAATGGTGCTCATTAACTCACCAATAATAAGTAAGATAAAACCCCTTATTAGGGATATTTGCATTTTTATGGTGGCTGCTGTTTTCCGGCAATACATATGAGCTAACACACAAACACTCATAAGAGTCCAATTCTCTAGAGAGAGAAAAATAGCTAAGAAACAAATATGTGAATAATTTAATAGCAGGGTGCAGGAAGACTCAGGCAGACAATAGGTATTTGGGAGTACTTGAGGCTGAAACCTTCAGCAAAGAGATAATAATTACTTATTAACTCAAGAAATAAGAGCAGGAGCAGACCATTTGGCTCCTCAAGTCTATTCTCCCATTCAATAAAATCATGGATGATTTGCATTTTGAATTCCACATATCTATTCACCTGTATAACATCTGATTCCTTTGGCTAGCACAAATCTACGTACCTCTCTTGAACAAAATTCAATTCCACCACCTTCTAATGCAGAATTTTGTAAAGTGGCAAAACTCTGAGAAAGAAAGTTTTTTTCATTTCTGTGCTAAAAGTGTGACCCCCTAACTTTAAAACTATGCCCCTAACTCTAAGACTGACCCCAAGTGCAAATATCCTTTCCAAATTCATCCTTGTCAAGACCATACCAGGTCTTAAACACTTCACTCAATAAAGCCATTGTTGTTCATAGAATCAGAGAATCCCTGCAGTGTGGAAGCGGGCCATTCAGCCTATCGAGTCTACATCGACCCCCTGAATAGCACCCTACCTAGACTCTCAGCACCTTTCACCCCCTCCCCATATCCCTGTAATCCTGTATTTCCCATGGCTAATTGACCTAATCTGCACATCTTTGGACACTGGGAGGGAACCGGAGGAAACCCACACAGATACGAGGAGAATATGCAGACGCAACACAGAAAATCGTCTGAGACTGGAATCAAATCTGGGTCCCCTGGTGCTGTGAAGCAGCACTGCTAACCACTGAGTCACAGTACCACCAAGAATGCGGGGAACACTGTGCCATGTTCGAAACTCCAGTGAGAACAAGCCCCGTTTGATCAACCTTCCTTCAGAAGACAATCCACTCATTCCAGATATCAATTTAATGAACCTCCTCTGAATTACTGGAAGCATCTACAGTGTAGCAAACTAAGGAGAAAAGCATTTTAAGTTACCATTCATATAAATAAATGCTGCTGTCTGTCACCTAAACCACGAAAAAATACGTCTTAAATGTTAGTTCCTCGCATATAGTTAGTTATATCGAGACTGCTTTCATTTCATGTATTTGCGTTTATGTTCAATTTGAGTCCGGTCATAGCTGTCAGTGGCACCTGTTGCTGTTAAAGACATTCACAGTAAAGGAACAACCCTTATCGAGAATCAATCTACAGCTGATTGCAGTGCCCAATCATATAATATGCAAATTTAACCCAACACAACAAGCCAAAACATAGGAAGATATCATTGCAAGTAGCTGAATGGTTGCACATTGTTCACAGCCAGGACTAGTTGTCTTACAAAAGACTTTTTCTTGCTCGGAAAAAAAAACTCATTTAACCCATTTACATGACAAATCATGATATCGTTTTAAGATGTTACGAATGATATGAAGGCTAAAAGATCACTTGTTTGTTGATGAGCCAAATCCTTATTCCCCATTGAGAACACAGCAACGTGGGCATAATTTTCAAGGACTCCAGAATAATCTCGTATAAATTAGTTTGTGAAAATATTTGTTGTTTTTCCAGAGCAAAGGGAGTTTTATTCAAAAAAAATTTATGGAAGGTATCATTTCAATAACATGGCTCATAGGGAAAATATTCAAATCCATTATTAAAGAGGTAACAACATTTATAAAATCTTCCCAATAGCAAGTAGGGTCAATATGGTTTCTTTGCAAGGAAACTGAGTTTGACAAGGTTATTAGAGTTCTTTGAAGATGTAACAAGCAATGTTGATAAAGGGAATCAGAAGATGTTGTCAATTTGGATTTCCAAATTTGATATGGTGTCATGTAAAAAGTTATGGCACAAGATAAAAGCTCACATTTTTTTTAAGATTAGATTCCCTACAGTGTGGAAACAGGCCCTTCGGCCCAACAAGTCCACACCACCCTTGAAGCATCCCATCCAGACCCATTCCCCTATAACCCACACACCCTGAACACTACGGGCAATTTTTTTTAGAAAGGCTGATCCACCTAGCCTGCACATCTTTGGACTGTGGGAGGAAACCGGAGCACCCAGAGGAAACCCACGCAGACACGGTGAGAACGTTCAAACTCCACACAGACAGTTGCCCGAGGCTGGAATCGAACCCGAGTCCCTGGTGCTGTGAGGCTGCAGTGCTAACCACTGAGCCACCGTGCTGCCCATTTTGGACCTGATATATTAGCATGGATAGAGGATTGGCTAACTAACTGACAGGATATATGGATAATTTTCAGGCTGGCAAGCTATAAGTAGGAGTGTCACAGGGATCTCATGCTGGGCCTCAACTATTTACGATCTATATTAAAAACTGGATGAAAAGTCAGATTGTATTGTAGCCAAATTTACTGATGATACAAAAGAAAGTTGTGACGAAGACATTAAGAATCTGTAAAGAGATATAAATTGGTTAAGTAAGTGGGCAAAAAAATTGACTGATCGAGTATAAAATGTAAGAAAATGAGTTTGTCCATTTTTGCCAGAAAGCAAAAGAGAATATTACCTCAATGAAGAGAGACAGCAGAATATTGTGTAATACAATGACAGCTGGGTGTCCTAGTACATGAATCATAAGAAGTTAGTATGTAGATATAACAAGTAATTAGAAAATCAAATGGAATGTTTGACCTGATTGAAAGGGGTTGGTGTATACAAGTAAGAAAGAGTTGCTTCGAGTCTGCACAGTGCATAGATGAGGCTGAACCTAAGGTGCTATGTACAGTTTTGGTCTCTGAACTTAAGAAGGGATGTACTTGCACTGAGGATGAAGGAGTTGTCTTGAAAAAGAAATATTGAGAAGGAAAGGATACTCACTTGAGTTTAGAAGATGTGAAATGATCTTATTGAAAATATAAAATCTGAGATGGCTGGATAGTGCAATTGGCAGGAGAATGTCTCATGCTAGGGGAACCTAGAACTAGATGGCAATTTATAAATAAGGGGCATCCCATTTAAGATGGATTGAGGAACAAATTCTTCTCTGAAAGTCATTAGTACTTGGAATGGTCTTCCATGGAGACCTGTGAAGGCTGGGAAATTGAATAGATTTTATGCTTGCTGAGGAAACAGACTACCAACAGTCAACTTTCATCGTTTGACCTTAATCCCAAAGACTGTCACGGACTAAACAAGGATTATAAAAAAAAGACACTGTTAATCTTCAGCGATCACAAATTCAGGCAGCCCAAATGGAACACCACAGAAACTGACTGCCTCAGAATTATCACAAGCATTGAAACTCAGTGAGGCATCAAGACAACTGCACCCTTTCTTTTGCTCACAATTGCCTGGTAAACTCTTCATATTGAAGATGAAAGGTTATTTCCATTGAGTTCAGTTTGGAACAGCCAAATGAGCCACATTTCAATGGCACAGGAAAAAACAAAACGGGCATGGACTGAAGTCAGCAAGGATACAGAAAGCTCCATTCTCTCACTCATTCTCAATGGTACCAAACCAGCAGTAGCATAAGGAAGAACTTGGAAAACCTCTATTGCCTGAAAAACCTACAGGTATCTGTGAGCTATGCTACTCTTGAGGAAGCAGGACAAGAGCTAAGCAACTGAGACTCAGGTTTCACTCTCACAACTCACGGACTCCTGAAGTTTTCTTTACCTTCCTGTCTACAATAGATAGCCCACCCATTCCACCTTCTATGTAAGCTAATTATCTGTCTTTTGGTTATGTGTTTGTTATTTTGTTTGTTTGGGGGAACAGTAATAAAAGTCCAAACTCTTTCACTCAAAGAAACCTTATAATTGCCTGTCGTTTACTGTTAATCTGGTTAGCAGAGTTATCTAAAATGTGGAGGCTACATGGTAAATAGAAAACAAAGAAAACAGTTGCATCTGAGCAAAAGGTGACTTAAAATGGGAGCCACAACCCTTCGTACCTGATCATAGCAATCTTCAAACCTGGGTTCGACCGATTTTTGGTTGACAACGGATTTAAGCATTATGGGGATCAGGAGCAAGAAGAGCAATTTGAAGCAGGTTTTGGAGGAGCCAAATTGCCTAATCCTGCTCTAAAAGATCCAAGCCAAAAAAGTGGAATCAAAGTCACAGTTGGATCCATCATGATCTTATCAAATGGCAGTGCTGAACGGGAGAATATTGTAGAGGAGATGACTGAGTTACGGGCTACTAGAATTGAATGGATTAAGGTTAGTAAAGAGGAGGTGTTATCAATTCTAGAAGGTGTGAAGGTAGATAAATCCCCTGGGCCAGATGGAATTTTTCCGAGAATTGTCTGGGAAGCTAGGGAGGAGGTGGCGGAGCCTTTGGCCTTGATCTTTGAGTCCTCATTGTCTACAGGTTTAGTACCAGAGGACTGGAGGATTGCAAATGTTGTGCCCTTGTTCAAGAAGGGCAGTAGGGATGACCCAGGTAATTACAGACCTGTGAGCCTTACGTCTGTTGTAGGAAAAGTTTTGGAAAGGATTATAAGAGATAGGATTTATAATAATCTAGCAAACAACAATTTGATTGGAGATAGTCAGCATGGATTTGTCAAGGGCAGGTTTTTTGAGAAGGTGACCAAGCATGTGGATGAGGGAAGGGCAGTTGGCATGGTGTACATGGACTTCGGTAAAGCCTTTGATAAGGTTCCACATGACAGGCTATTGTAGAAAATACAGAGGCACAGGATTGAGGGACATTTAGCAGTTTGGATTAGAAACTGGCTTTCTATAAGAAGGCTATGAGTGGTGGTTGATGGAAAATATTCAGCCTGGTGTGCCTCAAGGATCTGTTTTGGGACCACTGCTGTTTATCATTTTTATAAGTGACTTGGACGAAAGCATAGGTGGATGGGTTAGTAAGTTTGCAGATGACACTAATGTCGGTGGAGTGGTGGACAGTGTGGAAGAATGTGGAAGAATGTTGCAGGTTGCAGGAAGACTTGGATAAACTGCAGAATTGGGCTGAAAGGTGGCAAATGGAGTTTAATACCGATAAATGTGAGGTGATTCACTTTGGGAGGAATGATAGGAAGGCAGAATACTGGGTCAATGGAAAGATTCTTGGTAGTGTGGACGTGCAGAGGGATCTTGGTGTCCATGTACATAGATCCCTGAAAGTTGCCACCCAGGTTGATAGTGCTGTTAAGAAGGCTTACGGTGCATTAGGTTTTATTGGTAGAGGGATTGAGTTCCTGAGCCATGATATCATGCTGCAACTGTACAAAATGCTAGTGCGGCCTCATTTGGAATATTGCGTGCAGTACTGGTCGCCCCATTACAGGAAGGATGTGGAAGCATTGGAGAAGATGAAGAGGAGATTTACCAGGATGTTGCCTGGTCTGGAGCGCAGGCCTTATGAAGAAAGGCTGAGGGACTTGGGTCCGTTCTCATTGGAGAGAAGGAGGCTAAGAGGGGATTTAATAGAGACATACAAGATGATCGGAGGATTAGATAGGGTGGACAGTGAGAGTCTTTTTCCAAGGATGATGACTTCAGCTTGCACAAGGGGGCATAGCTACAAATTGAGGGGTGATAGATTTAAGACAGATGTCAGAGGCAGGTTCTTTACTCAGAGAGTGGTAAGGGCGTGGAACCCCCTGCCTGCCAATGTAGTTAACTCAGCCACATTAGGGGCATTTAAACAGTCCTTGGATAAGCATAAGGATAATGATGGGATAGTGTAGGGGGAGGGGCTTAGATTAGTTCACAGGCCGGCACAATTTCAAGGGCCGAAGGGCCTGTTCTGCGCTGTATTGTTCTATGTTCTATGAACTGATGGGTCAAATGGCCTACCTCTGCACCTTTTTCATATAATCTGAGTGTGATGATTTTGTTCTGGAGTCACAAACTATCTATGAGTGGAAACGAAAGTTCTGGTCTCTGAATAATGGGTTAACCTTCAAATACATCCACCATGCATCGATGATAGGTAAAATTAGATGCCACATGACACTGGGTTATAAACCAACAGATTTATTTAAAGTCACAAGCAATGCTCTGAAAGCTTGTGATTTTAAATAAGCCTGTTGGACTATAACCTGGCATTGTGTGACTTCTAACCGGAGTCCAACACTGGCACCCTCAACATCACTGATAGTTAGTAAGGGCAGGAGGGATTCCTGGTCAGTCATATGATGGATAAAGCATTTCAGCCTCTACTATCACTATCCACAACTTCAGCCTCCAAGAACTTCAGCCATAGCAACTTGGGCTTCCTGAGCGATCAGTAACACACTGCTATGTAGGATCAGCTTCAAATACATTCACAAAAGCAGGGGCAGGTTCAAAGCAAGATTCCCAATTGGCAATAAGAGTGATGCAAAGGTACAAAGGATTAGCTCTGAGGAATGGTCACCGGATTGGAAACGTTAGCTCTGTTTTTTTCCTTCACAGATGCTGCCAGACCTGCTGAGCTTTTCCAGAAACTTTGTCATTTTGAAAGTGCTGAATAATCCTTGAAGGAACAAAAACAATCAGACCTTAGAACCCCTCTTTCTTCTTTATCAATACTAACTTTTCATTCTGTATTAATTTGTTGCTTGCATTCATTGTTTTCAGATTTTGTAGTTCTTTTCAGTCAACACTTGTCGATTGGCATGCACCCTTCATGAATTGGGCTGTAACTTTACAGACACCAATGGTCTTCTGAAATTCTATTTTTACTCCTGGTTGATATAATCATCAACCGGGAATACTGCACATTTGAAAGCACAGTTGCCCCTTTCTAAAGCAACACAAGTAACAAGTTCTAAATTCACAAAGCTAACACACAAAACTTTTCACATTAGGATTTTGTTCCATGTGTCCACATCCTTGTATCTCCAGTCCCTTCAGTGCCCACCAGACATGGAAAAGCTAAAATAACAAAAGTGTGGAGCTAGATGAACACAGCAGGCCAAGCAGCATCTCTGCTTGGCCTGCTGTGTTCATCCAGCTCCACACTTTGTTATCTTGGATTCTCCAGCATCTGCAGTTCCCATTATCACATGGAAAAGCTAAAGCCTGTCAGCGGACAATGTGTAGCCCTTTCCAGGGGCATCTGGGCATGGACAGATATATTGTTCAGGGCAAGTAATCAGGCTGAAGTCCCCCAACAACTGCCCACATCGTGGAATAGTAGCTGGCCATCTTGGCCTTGGGCCTAACAAGGAAGATTCTCCAACTTTGAAATTAATGGGAGATTCAAGAGGAATCTGTATTCATCTTGAAAGTCATGTAGATCTGGAATTTAATGCTGAAAGAACAGAAACCCTCTTAATATTTAAAATGCACTTGGATATACACTTGAGGTTTTATAATCTACAAAGGCCCTCATCCTGTGAATGAACAAGAACAAAAACCAAGATTCAAAAGTCAAGTCTAATTAATTACTTAATTTAGTTATATAATTAATCACTGAGTTGCCATGGTGGGATTTACATTTCTAACCTCTGCCCAGGAATTGAATAATTATTTTGATATGATACTTGAACTGGAATGACACAGTGGGGACTTCCAAGGTAGGACTCAGTCTTGTTTCTCACTGGCTTTGCCAGTAAATAAAAAAATGGCAGAGGCATTAAGGACTTCCTTGGGCAACTTAATATCTGCACAGGGCACACTGATACAGTTTGGATCTTCTGCATGTTGGTTAGTATTATATTTTGGGTTTGAGTACATTGGATACATCATTGTTTGGAATAGTTCTTTCAATTTTTTGGCAATTGATTTAAATCAATTACATTTATCAGAAATAATAATTGTTTCAAGAGACCCTTATTTGATTTCTCAAAATAAGGCAAAAGATGGAACTTTAGTTGAAGATGGGAAACAGACAGAACATATCTTTCGTTGACAAACTTGCTTTGTGTCATGAATTAACATTAATACCTATTGCAATTTCTCAGTCATCGGTATGGGCTCCTGTTGCAAGGCAAGTCAGACTGTATGTAAGCAGCTTCTTTAAGGTTTAGCCTTCCACTTTCATTGTGTGTTTTTAGCTTACTCATCAGGGGTGACTTTGCTGCAGATTTACAGGAACAAATACAAAATGAGCAAGTTTCAAGCTAATGAGGGATGAGGTTTTTGCTTCTCCCAAAGCGCAGCAGATATATGAAACCCAGCTAAGAAAAAAGAACTCACGCAGCACAGGTGAAGTACTTTAACAAAAGGAAAGAAAAGCAACAATAGATGTCTATTTAGGAATAGAAAGAATGTTATAAAAATTAAGCTATAGATTGAGAAGATGAAATATAGTATTGAAATGCTATAAGCTGACAGTATTAAATGAGCTGTTCTTCAGTTGTGTTGATTTAAGTACCTCGAAATTAAAAAGATATTGTAAACAATTAAACACTGATGCAGAAATGATTTCTAAAGAAGGGTCCAGACCCGAAACGTCAGCTTTCCTGCTCCTCTGATGCTGCTTGGCCTGCTGTGTTCATCCAGCTCTACACCTTGTTATCTCTAAATACTGATGCACCCATTCAACCTACTCAGCCTGAACTACTGCACTAGTTTGCTTGCAACATCCTGTAAAGACTGTAACCACTAGCCACAAGGATCATCGTTGACCGATATCATTTTTAAGTCGCAGAACTTAGAAGATGTATTGAGGAGTTTTACTTGCTTTTGTTTGAGACTTGTTTGAGGTCACTAAGACAAAAGCATTGCTGGTGTGATCCCATTTCAAAACTTCCCAATTGGTGTTGCCACAGAGTGAAGATTTGGAGAGTTAATGAGCTGTTGTGCCTTTATGTTTGGGCGAGGGTAGGAAGGTCCAGTTACTAAATAGGGTAGAGGGTGCTCCATGTCTTGTAAAGATTGAGTTTGGAAAAAGCCTCGTATGTTTGGGTGTGAGTGTTGTTGATGAAAAATGCAGTGTTTCTCCAAATAACAACAAGCACCTACCTTTTCACAGGCATTTGTTTTTGCAGCAACAAGGCGTCAGGGAACAATCCATTAGGTCACACTCACCAATTAAGAAAATAAGGATATAAAGGGATCTTGCAGTTGTTGGGCATCATTTCAGACACTATGGCAGTCATCAGCGAAAAGCAGAAGCACATAATCAAACAATCATTCAGTAAGTTTCAATAGATTGAGGATAGGGTTGTCTGCTAGTACAGAATTATAGCATCACTCAATAAGGATATATTTTAATAAAATCTCTACAGCGCAGAAACACACTCTTTGGCCCAACAAGTCCACACTGACCCTCACACCCAGACCCACCCCCCCATAACCCACCTAATCTACACCTCCCTGGACACTATGGGACAATTTAGCATGGCCAATCCACGGAGCCTGTGCATCTTTGGACTGTGGGAGGAAACCCACGCAGACACAGGGAGAACGTGCAAACTCCCACACAGACGGTCCTTGAGGGTGGAAATGAACCGAAGTTCCTGGCATTGTGAGGCAGCAGTGCTAACCACTGAGCCACTGTGCTACCAATCAAAACTTTTGTCTTGCATTCATCTAGATGATTCATATATAAAGGGAAAAAAACGGCACCTAGACTGTATGAGCAGAGAGTGTTGGTGGGTTAGCAAGATGATTGATCAAGGAGGATGGATAGCCTGGGCCAGACAAATATCCAGAATGTGCCAACACCTTACTGGATAAGTGAGTTGGGGTTTAAACTTTGTGACAATCTGGATGATATCTGGAAAATGTTTCTGAACATATACCTGTGAAAAGGCACAGCATACTGCATACTATTTGTCATCTGCTTAGGACACAAAAGCTGATTCAAAACAGAAGGTGAAACAATGGTTTTGAACAGTAATTTAGTTCCATATGCAGTACAGTGTAAGGGGGTGGACAAATAATGGTTTGTATTGCAATCTGACTGCTTGCAGCAAACGTGATAAAACTTTAAATTATGGGATAGAAATCCCATCCTTCCACACCATCAGTACACAGGGACTGGATGTTACGAGAAGAACCGTAGCCAGATGCTTCAGACTAATTGTCGCAAACCTACCATCGACCCAACTGAGATTGGTTAGCTTAGCAATTACTAGGAATCAGACTTGGAGGTTTGTCCTGTGCATAACCCAATGATGTAAAACATACTGGATTAAAAGATTAGTAACTGCAGAATTCTGAAGAAGGTTTTTAACTTGTATTTTGTCTGGTCAATTGCCAAATACAAAAGCGAATATAGAAATTCCTGAATTATAGATGGTGCTATAAAACACATTTAAATTGCATTTAGCTGTTTGAAACCCTTTAATAGTGTAGAACAAGTGGGAAAGTCCATTTTTCACCACTTACATATGGAGAAATTTCAGGATTTATAGGAACATTTACAGTTTGTACTAATATAACATTATAGTTACTAATTGACAAGTTGCCACTTAAAATGCTTCTCAACAAGATCAAAATCTCAGACACTTGTGGTAATATAGAGACAGTTTTGAAAACTTGTTGGGTAGATCATAGATTGAAAATGGTTATAGATGGACTGGAATCATCAGGAGATTGGCAACACTAGGATCCCATGGCACTGCTGCTGTTTGCTTTTTTTAAAAAATCAAAGATCGAGATGTAAACACATGGGTCATGATCTGCAAGCTTTTACATGATTCTTAAGATCTCAGAGGATGTCAGGACTGTCAGTGATGCTAGGCTGCTTCAGTCAACTCTTGATGTTTTGCGGCATGGATAAGTGACAGGTAAATGGTGATTAGTTTGGAAAAAATTAACATCATACAAATGTTGGGGTTGAGGAGGGGTAGGAAGAATGCAAAACATAAAGTCATCCTACCAACAAAAATACCAAAGAAGGTTGAAAAAGAAAGGTTATATATTCTGTTTCTTGAACAGGGTGCTTGGGTGCAGTTATAAAAACCTTGACTCCATGTCAATCCACTATTCTGACTTTTTACAAGACTTATCACTTTGGAATATTGTGCTCAATTTCTGACCCTTGACATGGTGAGCAATATTGTGCAAGGGATCTGAGAAGGATCAAGAGACATGTTCCACACTAAATTATCTCAGCACCATCCAGGACTAACTAAGGAAATTAGAGAAAGTATCAGCCAGAAGAAAAAGTGTACCATTCGACAAAGATTGGTGGCAGGTCAGAAAATTGGACAGAATATATGAAACAACAAAATATTTCTAAAAGAAAATAAGGAGAAATTAAAAGTATAACAGACAGCTAGCTGGACATGTACAAAGGAAAAAAAGTAGGTAGGTTGGCCCTGTAGGGAGTATGTCTGGAGAATTATGAATAGAAAATAAGGTAATCGCAGATGAACTGAACAGATATTTTGCATATGTTTTCATTGTCAAGGACACAAATAACAAACCAAAATCAAACTTTAAATGGGAGGGAGGACAGAATTTGAAACAATGTAAACCACCAGGGAAGGGAACTGAAAAACTGATTGGAACAAAAAGCTGACAAGTTCCAAGCTCCTGATGGACTTTATCCTCAGATCTTAAAGGTATTAACTGCTAAGAAAGTAGATGTGCTGGGTGTCAATTTCCAAAATTCCCTAAATTCTGGAGAGGTCCCATCAGTCTTAAAAAGAGTGACTGTTACTCTTCTAATCAGGAAAGGAAGGAGACAGAGAGCAGAAAATTATAGGCCATTTCACCTAATATCCATCATAGGGGATATTTTGGAATCTATTAATAAGAAGGTTATAGTTGGCCCTGTAGATAATTTCAATGCAATCAAGCAGAATGAAAATGCATCTTTTGTGAAAGGGAATTCATGTTTCACTAACTTGCTGGAGTCATTTGAGGAGGCAATAGGTAATGTAAATAAAGGAGAACCTATAGGTGTGATATGCTTGAATTTCTAGAAATTATTTGACAAGGAACCACATCATAGATTATTACACAAAATAAAAGCATTATTGTAGGGATAATATGTCAGCATAGATAGAGGGTTGCTGAGCTGTCAAGAAAGAGAATAGTGGGTTCTTTTCTGGTTGGCAGAATGTGATGCACCACAGGGATCAGTGTTGGGGCCTGAAAATGTTTGGAAACATGGCCAGGTGGTTCTCATTGACTATGAGATCCTTGATTGAGGTTAACCTGGTTAACAGATATAAACAGGAGTTTCAGAGGGTCTCCTCAGTAGAAACTGGCTTGGAGCTAGCTGATCAGAGCCCATGTGTATGAAGGGTGACTTGGTAACAGGATACTGTCCTCTATACAGTTATTTCAGGCCTCAACTGTGAATAACTTAGATGAACGAGCCAAAGATATAGTTCCTTTATTCATTAACGGGATGTGGGCATTGCTGATTAGGCAGCATTATTGCCCACTTGCCCAGAGGGCAGTTCAGAGTCAACCATATTGCTTTGGGTCTGGGGTCACATGTAGACCAGACCAGGTGAGGATGGCAGTCTCCTTCCCTAAAGGGCATCAGTAAACCAGATGGGGGTTTCCTCCAACAATTAACAATCAACTTACGGTCACGATTAGACTCTTAATTCCAGATATTTTATTGAATTCAAATTCCACCATCTGCCGTGGCGGGATTTGAACTCAGGTCCCCAGAACATTATCTGGGTCTCTGGATTAACAGTCTCGCAATAATACCACTAGGTCATCACCTCCCTATATTGCTAAAATTTGCAGATGACACAATAATCTATGAGAAACTAAATTATGAAGGGGATAAAAGCAGTCTGTAAAAAGATACAGATAGACTATTTCTGGTCTCCTTATTTAGGGAAGGACATAATTACATCAAAAAAGCTCACAGAAAGTTCAATTGTTGATTCTTAGGTTGGGGAGGTTATCTTACGTGGATAGGTTAGAAGCCACGTATCCAATGGAGTTTAGACCAGTAAGACTTAAGCTTTTTGAAGCACGTAAGATGTTGTGGGAACACAGCAACTGGAAGGATGTTTCCCCTTGTGGAGACAGGCTATGACTAGGGGACTCATTTTAAAAATAAGGCATCTCCCATTTAAGATGAGATGAGGGTTTTTGTTTCCCTTCAGGGGGCTTTGTATCTGTGATTCAGTTCCCCAGAGAGTGATGGACGCAGGGTCAATGAATATTTTTAAAGTTGAGTTAGATAGAATACTTGGCTTACGAGTCAATTCGAGATTTCAGGAAAGCAGAACCAGATTAGCCACGATTCTATCAAATAACAGAATTGGTTCAAGGGGCCGAGTGGCCTGCACCTGAGCATAATTCCTATTCATTTTTGGGAAACTGGATCCACAATTTAAACATGGTAGAGGTGGAGTATCAGACACCTGCTCGTCCACTGCTTGCTTTTGTCCATTCCTCTTGTTCTTTACTTTCCTTCTTTTCTTTCTGTTTTTCTTTTCTCCACAGTCCTCTCTTACCCTTTTTTTGCCCTTGGGGTGCTTGGCTGCGGTGGAACCGGTGGCACCAGCGACGGCAGCCGGTTTGAGCCCAACGGCAAGAGGTGGCGCAGGAATTTGATATCGGTGGGCCCAGCGCACACCTCGAAGCAGTGGCACCAGCATCAACGGTGGCTCTGGGGCCAGCACTGGTTCAAAGGGTTACACACTTACATTTGCTTGAGGACATTGATATTTCAAGTGTTTTCAAGATGGCGGCGGTGGCGTTGACTAGAACGGGCCCAGCGGCAAGTGATGCCGTCAGAATGTGGTGATTCCAACACTGGTGCAGGTGGCAGCAAGGCGCAGGACCTGAGGCGATGGCATTGGCAATGGCAAAGGTGCAACTGCAATAGTGGCAGCACCTCAGCATCGGTGAATCCAGTACAGGCCGTGATTGTGGGCCCGGCTCAAGACTCACGGCGGTGGTGGAGTGGGTGATCTGGACATTTTCTTTTCCTTTTGTTTCTCTTTCTTTAATTTCTGCTCTTGTTTTTAAATTCTAACAATTGTATACTAAGACGGCACAGGAGAGTGGTGACTCTGTACACTGTACTCAGGTGGACATTGACAGTGAAATTTAAGAATAGTAACGTCCCTATCAAAAAACAACTTAGCATAATGGGCTAAGAGATAGTAGGAACTGCAGATGCTGGAGAATCTGAGATAACAAAGTGTAGAGCTGGATGAACACAGCAGGCCAAGCAGCATCAGAGGAGGAGGAAAGCTGACGTTTCGGGCCTAGACCCTTCTTCAGAAACATTTCTGAAGAAGGGCCTAGGCCCGAAACATTAGCCTTCCTGCTCCTCTGATGCTGCTTAGCCTGCTGTGTTCATCCAGCTCTACAACTCGTCACTGAGCTCAGAGAGTTAGGGTTCTATCACTTAGAGATATGCAGCCTTGGAAATCTCAATCAGGTCATCCCTAAGATGATAACAAGGATAAACTGGGTCCTTGTTGATAGTTTGACCAAATGGATAGATGATGAAGGGCCGGAGTTCACAATTTAAGGCTAGTCCTCAGCTAGATGTCAGGCATAAGTACCTTTCGGAGACAGTAGTGGATCTCTGGAAGAGGCGGACTGTTTCTAACAGGATGAGAGTGGCGGAGGGTGATTGGCCAAATTCCTTTAGGTAAAGCTGCTCCTGTTTCTGTCTGCACCTCCTATGATCTAATGAACAAAGAAGCTTAGAATGGTCAGGATCAAAGTAATCAACTGAACAAATTTTGTTCCCAATGGGAGTTATGCCATGGGTTTCACGAGTAGATGGATTGTCAGAGGGGAACTTTACACCTTATCCCATGGTTGTTCTATGCTTTTACCTAGCTTTGTCTGTGTCCCAGGAGATTGCGTGACTTTGGGTGAGATGGCGAAAGTATTTTTTGCAACTGTCTGGGACAGGCTGCGAAACAGAGTATCTTTACTGCTGTATAATTGAATAAACAAAAGGACCATAACAACCAGCAGAAAGCGAAGGATTCTGCACCCAGGCAAAAAGGAAACAAATGTTTTGTCAAGATTGCAATCTGAAATGGAAGATATATCAAGATGACCAATGTTTCTTCTCTGTAAATGGGGTGGCATGGTGATGCAGCTTGCAAATAAATTTTGAACACTGGTGAAGAACATCATAATTCTAGGTTCCATTTGGATCATATGTGAAAGCAAATTAGGTCAAGATGACTTGACAAAAAGATAAACTGGAAAATAGAACATACACATGCTGATCCTGATTACATTTTTTCCCCACGATAGGCAGCATGCTCTGAAATTCCCTCGTAAACCATTTCAACTCTCACCAGTTCTTCTTGTCTTGAGCTGCTGCTTAAAACCATTTTGTTTGCCCAAGCATTTTCTCAGCTTTTTTAATATCACCTTTGACTCAGTCAGTTTGTTTGACTGTGGCCCTTTGAAGCAGCTTAGGAGGTCTTGTTACATTAAAGGTGCTGTGCAGATGGAAGTTCATAGAATCATGGAATCTCTACAGTGTCGAAGCAGGCCATTTGGCCAATGAGTCCACACCAACTCTCAAGGTCAGACCGACTCATCTAACCCTACTTTCCCATGGTCAAAGCACCTGAACTGCACAACTTTGGACTGTGGGAGGAAACTGAAGCACCTGGAAGAAACCCACACAGACACAGGAAGAATGTACAAACTACACACAGGCAGACACCACTTGAGACTGGAATCACAACCAGGTCCTTGGTACTTGGAGGCAGCAGATTTAACCACTGAGCCACCATGCTGCCCAAGTTGTTGGTAGATAGTAGGATTCTTGCATAGGTTCATAGCAGGAAGAGAAAGGTCACTGCTGTCATGTACAGCTTAGAATATAGAACATAGAACATTACAGCACAGTACAGGCCCTGTGGCCCTCGATGTTGTGCCGACCTGTCATACCAATCTGAAGCCCATCTAACCTACTCTATTCCATGTACGTCTATATGCTTGTCCAATGACGACTTAAATGTACTTAAAGTTGGCGAATCTACGACCGTCGCAGGCAAAGTGTTCCATTTCCTTACTACTCTCCGAGTAAAGAAACTACCTCTGACATCTGTCCTATATCTTTCACCCTTCAATTTAAAGCTATGTCCCCTCGTGCTCGCTGTCACCATCCTGGGAAAAAGGCTCTCCCTATCCACCCTATCTAACCCTCTGATTATTTTATATGTCTCAATTAAGTCACCTATCGACCTTCTTCTCTCTAACGAAAACAGCCTCAAGTCCCTCAGCCTTTCCTCGTAAGACCTTCCCTCCATACCAGGCAACATCCTAGTAAATCTCCTCTGCACCCTTTCCAAAGCTTCCACATCGTTCTTATAACGCGGTGACCAGAACTGTACACAATACTCCAAGTGCAGCCGCACCAGAGTTTTGTACAGCTGCAGCATAACCTCTTGGTTCCGGAACTCGATCCCTCTATTAATAAAAGCTAAAACACTGTTCGCCTTCTTAACAGCCCTGTCAACCTGGGTGGCAACTTTCAAGGATCTGTGTACATGGACACCGAGATCTCTCTCTGCTCATCTACACTACCAAGAATCTTATCATTAGCCCAGTACTTTGCCTTCCGGTTACTCCTACCAAAGTGCATCACCTCACACTTGTCTGCATTAAACTCCATTTGCCACCTCTCAGCCCAGCTCTGCAGCTTACCTATGTCTCTCTGCAACCTATAGCATCCTTCGTCACTATCCACAACTCCATCGACCTTAGTGTCGTCTGCAAATTTACTAACCCATCCTTCTACGCCCTCATCCAGGTCATTTATAAAAATGACAAACAGCAGTGGACCCAACACTTGTGGTACACCACTAGTAACTGGTCTCCAGGATGAACATTTCCCATCAACTACCACCCTCTGTCTTCTTTCAGCAAGCCAATTTCCGATCCAAACTGCTATATCTCCCACAATCCCATTCTTCCGCATTTTGTACAATAGCCTATTGTGGGGAACCTTATCGAACGCCTTGCTGAAATCCATATACACCACATCAACCGGTTTACTCTCATCTATCTGTTTGGTCACCTTTTCAAAGAACTCAATAAGGTTTGTGAGGCATGACCTACCCTTCACAAAACCATGCTGACTATCCCTAATCAAGTTATTCTTTTCTAGAGGATGATAAATCCTATCCCTTATAACCTTTTCCAACACTTTACCAACAACTGAGGTAAGGCTCACTGGTCTATAATTACCAGGGTTGTCACTACTCCCCTTCTTGAACAGGGGAACCACATTTGCTATCCTCCAGTCGTCTGACACTGTTCCTGTAGACAATGACGAGTTAAAAGATCAATGCCAAAGGCTCGGCAATCTCCTCCCTGGCTTCCCAGAGGATCCGAGGATAAATCCCATCTGGTCCAGGGAACTTATCTATCTTCACATTCTGTAGGATTTCTAATACCTCTTCCTTGTGAACCTCAATCCCACCTAGTCTAGTAGCCTGTATCTCAGTATTCCCCTCGACAACATTGTCGTTTTCTAGGGTGAATGCTGTCGAAAAATATTCATTTAGTGCTTCCCCTATCTCCTCTGACTCCACACATAACTTCCCAGTACTATCCTTGATTGGGCCTAATCTTACATTCGTCATTCTTTTATTCCTTAAATACTTATAGAAAGCCTTATGGTTTACGGTGATCCTATCCACCAACAACTTCTCATGTCTCCTCCTGGCTCTTCTGAGCTCTCTCTTTAGGTCTTTCCTGGCTACCTTGTAACCCTCAAGCGTCCTAACTGAGCCTTCACATCTCATCCTAACATAAACCTTCCTCTTGACCAGTGATTCCACTTCCTTCGTAAACCACGGCTCCCGCGCTCTACAGCTTCCTCCCTGCCTGACAGGTACATACTTATCTAGGACACACAGGAGCTTTTCCTTGAATAAGCTCCACATTTCTAATGTGCCCATCCCCTGCAGTTTCCTACCCCATCCTATGCTCCCTAAATCTTGCCTAATCTCATCGTAATTGCCTTTCCCCCAGCTATAACTCTT
Organism: Stegostoma tigrinum; assembly: GCF_030684315.1. Lineage (NCBI taxonomy): Eukaryota > Metazoa > Chordata > Chondrichthyes > Orectolobiformes > Stegostomatidae > Stegostoma > Stegostoma tigrinum. Next base: position 10,327,734 of record NC_081385.1, on the reverse strand, counting down.
GCACAGTGGTATACACCTATCCCTTTCCATCACTAACGTAAACATAACAGAATTGTGATCGCTATCACCAAAGTGCTCACCTACTTCCAAATCTAACACCTGGCCAGGCTCATTACCCAGTACCAAATCTAATGTGGCTTCGCCCCTTGTTGGCCTATTTACATACTGTGTCAGGAAGCCCTCCTGCACACACTGGACAAAAACTGACCCATCTATAGTACTCGAGCTATAGTGTTCCCAGTCAATATTTGGTTGGAAATATAGTTTGGTTACTTCAACAACTGTGTGATGTTAAAATCAATTAGCAGGGCTTTAGAGGTACAATGATTCAGTTCTGAAACTAATTCAACAGGTTTGAGTACAATGCAGACAAGATCATTCACAAACTCATTCACTCATGCCAAAATGCACCAAGTGCGTTCACATTAGGTAATATTAATATTGCAACCACTGCCACTTCTTTGAAGATTTACTTTAACAATATCATAACTATGGAGTGCATAAACCTTCAACAGTAATTATTCATGTTTGAAATATGAAAAAAGAAATTTAAATAATAACACCATTTGCTTCTATAAAGCTTCCTTTCACAAACAAAGAAGTACTGTATCTAACCTTTTGTGACCCAGTATCGTTTCCTGAATAAAAGTGGTTGAGGACTCTATCAGATTTTTACATAATGTGGGCTATGGTTGGTGAAAAGCAATAAGAATTGACTTATAAAGACACAATATTGTTCATCCTCAAAATATGCTCTTTTGGTTTTGATCCTATGGTAGTTATAAAATAAGTCAATATAAAAGTATTTATGGATCTAATCAATGGCAAGCCCTACTTTTGAGCCCCAGTCCAAATTCAGCCTTATTGGCCACTGTCTCAGGTTGAACCACACTATTTGACTCTGATTGGAGCTTCCAATTTCCTTTCAATCCAATCATCACAGCCAATGACTTACACTTCTGTAGTATTAGAACATAGAGCAGAGCACAGAACATAGAATAGTACAGCACAGTTCAGGCCCTTCGGCCCATGATGTTGTGCTGAACTTGTATTCTAAATCTAAGGTCTATCTAACCTCCACCCCTACCTTATACTATCATCCATATGCCTATTTAATAGCTGCTTAAATGCCCCTAGTGAGGCCAACTTCACTATCCTCTCCAAAAATGCATTCCATACCCTGACCACTCTCCGAGTAAAGAACCTACCTCTGGCGTCTCCCCTATATCTACCTCCACTCACTTTAAAACTATGCCCCCCCCATTATAGCTACCTCCTCCCTGGGAAAAAGTCTCTGGCTGTTCACTCGTCTATACCTCTGATCACTTTGTACACCTCTATCAAGTCACTTCTCATCCTTTGTTGTTGTAAAGAGAAAAGCCCTAGCTCTTTCCTCATAACATCTTCCCTCCCTTCCACACACATCCTAGTAAATCTCCTCTGCATCTTTTCCAAAACTTCCACATCTTTCCTGTAATGTGGCGACCAGAACTGGACACAATACTCCAGATGTGGCCGAACCAGGCTTTTGTATAACTGGAGCATAACTTCACGGCTCTTGAACTTAATCCCTCTATTAATGAAAGCTAACACACCATACGCCTTCTTAACAACTCCATCCACCTGGGTGGCAGCTTTCTGAGAACTGTGAACATGAACCCCAAGATCCCCCTGCTCCTTCACACTGCCAAGAATCTTTCCGTTAACCCTGTATTCTGCTTTCAAGTTTGTCCTTCCAAAATGAATCACCTCACACTTTTTAGGGTTAAATTCCATCTGCCACTTCTCAGCCCAACTCTGCATCCTATCAATGTCCCTTGTAACCTAAAACAGCCCTCCGCACTATCCACAACTTGTCCTACCTTTGTATCATCCGCGAATTTACTAATCCATCCTTCCACTCCTTCAGCCAAATGATTTACAAAAATCACAAAGAGAAGAGGACCCAGAACAGATCCTCGTGGTCCACCACCAGTACTGTGCTCATCTCTGCTGAGCTTCAGTCTATCTATTGCTCAAATCCTTATCTTTTTATTTTTAATCTCCAGAAGCAGGTATTCTAACTTTCTCATGATCTCCCCATCACCACCAATGAAGTTATTTTTAATTTCAAAAATATAGTTTCTTCATGAATAAAGTATCTGTAAATACATACAAAATGGTCCTCATTCTGTCCTGTACAACTTTTCCAATGAGGATAAAGAAACACACAGGATACATTGAAATTTCACATCCCAAAGAGCAACCCTGTACTTGCGAAAGACAAGGGCATTTTTAACCTATGCAAGAAGAAAATGTTTACATTTTGAGGCAACAAAGGGGTCTGACAACTCAACTGATCCCAGTTATAGTCTGGCAGAAAGGCCCCAGACAGTAGTCTTTCCGCACTGCACTTGTTGACAGCAGCCCAAAGCTTCCCTCAGCACAGAGTCCTAGATCTTAGAATGTGCCAGTCTGCAAGTTAACTTCAGTCCAGGTTAACTCCCTAACACTGCAAGGCCAACGTCCACCCACAAGATATTTTAGTTGATCAATTTCATTCAAACCTCTGCTGCCTGCATTCTAACGTGTACTGAGACCCATTCATCTATCACCTTTACATTTGCTGAGCTATACTGGAATCCAGTCTCTAAAAACTTACTCGAAATTTTATGCTATTCCTATTCAAATCCATCATCGACCCTACTGTTCTTTATCTCTGTAACTAGCTTTGGCCCTACGACTCTCGAAATGTCTCTATTCGTCTAATTTCGACTATTTGTTACCAGTCACTTCCACGCTTCTGTTGGGGGTCATAACCTTCAGCTCTGGAAATGTCTTTTTAAATCCCGCCCACATTACACTGCTCCTTTAAAGCACAATTTCAAGTTTTTGGTCACCTCTCCTAACATCGCCTTCTTTGAACTCGTAACAACTTTTGTTTGATCGCATTTTTCAAAAGCACCTTGGGAAAGTTTACTTATCTGACAAACACCCTGAATTGATATTGGTGTAGCCTGCTATTTACACACTAATATAGACCGCTCAGTTAATCCGGGGGGCCCCGAACACAGAATATTCTTAATATATTCACAATTTTTTTAAAAGCCCTTTCATACGTTTGCTAAATTTCTGTAAAATTAACTGTTGACCGAGCATGTTCATTGTTTATTTTAAGTCAAACCAGCAAAAGAACTTTGTTAGCGACAATTATAGGAAATGACTGCAGATGATTCTAAGAAACACAAACCACCAACCATATATGGTACAGGATCCCCTTGCGAAGCAGGAAATAGGAGGGGTCAATACTTGAACTGGCGTTGTGGTGCACCCGAAGATCAATATCAAAGGTGCCGACTCACGGAAGAAGAGGTGTGTGCACAATTTAGCAATCGGAATGATCCATTCCACCACGCTCGGTCACGATCGGAATTATCCACTTTCACGAAACAATCAATACTCTTGTGATTCATGGGTTCAATGGAAAATAATGGTCAATCATCTCCAGTGGCAATTGTCACATATCGACTAAAGGACAAGCAGGTAGCAAAAGTAATGAAAGTAACTGTTTCCAACCTCAACTGATAATATTGTGTGTACGATTGTTGTGAGTCATTTGCTCTGATCACGTTTGCTCTTTCTAGGTGCTTTGTGTTTTTATGTGTGTAGGCATGGAGCAGTGACAGTGAGCATTCCAATACATTCATTTATACCAAATGATATTACAACCTCTTTCTAATGCTTTTAGCCCACTGAGTGACATTTCTGTATTTCGTTGCGGTTAATTTATAGGTAAAAGGTGTGGCACGCACTTCCTTACTCTACATCTTAGATGAGAGTTTTTTTTTCCTGTTCTTATATTAAGTTAATATAACAACTGAGAATTGTAAGAGACAGTTTCTTTCGTTATTATTGACAGGATCAAGGTTTTTCTGGCAAGATCTGAATTTATTGTCTGCCTCTAAATTATTTGAGAAGGTGATGAGCTGTCATCTTACACCACTGTGATTGCCAATTAAATGGCTCGCTACATCATTTCAGAACGACGTTCAGAAACAATCACGTTGCTGTCGTTCTGGAATCACATATAGACCCAGAATGGTTAAGTATGGCTGGTTTCCTTCTATTATGAACATTTGCGAATGATTTGATCGTTTCGCCGTGACTCATGCCAGCTTTTTATTCCAAACATTTTTAAAAATATATTTAACTGGAAATAAATTTCCCAATAGCAGTAATAGGTTTTAAATTAATGTTTTCACATTATTAATCCAGATCCAATGATATAGCCACTGTGCTGTCAGTCAATGGTCTGTGTACCTTGTGTAAGCAACTATTCAATCAGCAATAACGGTATCATAGAACAAATTGAAGAGAGCACTGAGTTAACAATGGAAACCCAGTCATGCCCATTTATGATGGGGCTAAATAAATACAGTTTGTGCTGAATACATAGGGTTCTCATTGCTGAACATGTCTGTCAGTAATCCCAATGTTACTTCATTGTGCAGCTAGCTATTCTCTTGCAGGTCTTTCTATTGTCCACACCGAAACATCACTTGCCTGTAACACAGGTGGCTGCAGTGTACACTAGCAATTAAAAATCTGTACATTTCCTTAAATTTACTCAATATCCTAGCATCCACTGTATACTGGGATAGTGAATTTCACACATTCGTGATGCATAGACGGAAATAATTTATCCTCATCGTTTTTAAATCTCCTACCCCTTATCCTAGAACTATGGGCTCTTGTTCTGGATATTACTTATGCTTGATTTGATTCAGAGTTTCCATACCATCCATATTATCTAATCAATTTAAATAAGAGTAGATTGTCCAACTTATTCCAAGTCTTATACATAATTCACTCTCCATCCCTCTACAGCACAATTTCATACAAACACACAAAAATGAGGCACAAGATAAGGTGGAAGCAGGGAGGTTGTTTCCTCTGGCAGGTGAAACTAGGACTAGAGGGCATTGCCTCAAAATAAAGGGAAGCAGATGTAGGACTGAGATCAGGAGGAACTTCTTCACCCAACGAGTTATGAATCTGTGGAATTCCCTCCCCAGTGAAACGGCTGAAGATACCTCACTGAATATTTTTAAGGCAAGGCTAGATAAATTTTGGAACACTAAAGGAGTTAAGGGTTATGGTGGGCAGGCGGGTAAGTGGAGCTGAGTCTCAAAAAGATCAACCATGATCTTATTTCATGGCAGGACAGGCTCGAGGGGCCAGATGGCCTACTCCTGCTCCTAGTTCTTATGCTCTTATTAAGTAGGCTTTTTGTGCTCCTTTGCCTGCTCCAGCATATATTAAAATCATGCCTGACCTGTTTGTGTTTCCTATGATAGCCTTTGATTCCTGTTCCTTACAAAAATCTATCTGCTTCTGCCTTAAAATATTCACTGACCTTTCCTCCGTAACCTTCTGAGACAGAAGACTTCCAGAGTCATAGAACTCACACAGGAAAGAAAACTGCTCCTCATTTTGTTCCTAAAAAAGCAATTGCTAATTTTAAAACTGTGTCCACCAGTTCTGGACTGAATCACAAGAGGAAATATCACTTCTCCAACCACCTTGTCAATACCTTTCAGGATCTTTATACATTTCAATCAAAGAACTCTTTGCTAAATCAAATCTCATGGATGTATTAATCAGTCAACTTCCTTTGTCTGGAATAGTCCTCAGTCCTTGTGGCAATGTTATATTTCTCTGTTGAATATCTTGCGTTCATATTCTCTCAAGTAGGCCAATTTGAATTGTAATATCCAAAAACACAAAGTACAGACTGGTTGGTAACCCTAAGGCAGGATAAAGGTTTTTTTGGCTCACTATCCCAGGGTAACAAACCAGCCATGCTCCCCCTTCCTACTTGTGCCTGTTAATGACACACAAGATGAGTGCTTAAGCAATTGTTCTTTCTGGCAAGAAATTATGCCCAAAGTCCAACCACTGAAGACCGCTCTTAATAATTTATAAGGTTGTTTTGTATTGTTTTGGAGGAACATTCAGTTATACAAACTGAGTCATTTTATTCTCTATCATGATGCATGTGCGAGGAGCATAACATTGTAGATGTAGAAAATGGAAGAATTATGAGATGTACGGAACTGATTATGCAGGGGAGCAGAGATTGCTCCAGCTGATGTTCTCTGAAATAATGTGTTGTTGAAGAGCTTGCCATCATCTATGTCACCAATGCCACCTTTCTCAACATGCTGAAGGTTCTCCTCAAAGTGTTGCTCCCCGCCCCGGTAACATGGTTATAGTGCACAAAAACCCACTAACCTGTGCGGGAGTCTTTATGGGATGTATCTTTGTGGCACCACCAGCCCGGTGCAATTCAGCAGAACCTTTGCTTAAGGACCAAATGGTCTGATTGAAGAGATCTGTGGTTGACGAATGGACCTGATGCCAGCATGATTTGGCCAGTGAATGTGGGAACCCGAGAGCAGTATAATGAATGAGTCCCTGATCCCTAACTGACAGATTCTGACTCGCTGCACAGGGTCAAAGAATTGGAGTTTGGACTTTTTTTGGGAAAAAGAAAATGATAGCAGTAATTAGCACTGGGCTGCAATGATCACACAACCATTGCACGTGGCTAAAGTGGAAAATTTACAATTCATGCAGGAATTGAGGTTGTGACAAGAAGACTATTTAGTGTCATGAATTCAGTCAATGATGCAGTGGATTTTCAGAAGATCTATGGTCTGGTAAACCCTAGAGCCCTATTCTATTACTTTCTATCATCTAGAGGAAGCAGACATGACCTGCTAAATGCAAGCTTTTAATGATGTTGCTGGTGTTTTCTGTGCATTCTGCAAGGAACCAAAAGCTAAAAAAACTATAACCTTCATTGCAAGGGGAAATGGTATGTTGGCTTTTGGATGCATGTGCTGTAGGAGATGACCAGTTCTGTAATAAGCACCCTGAGAGTTGTAACCTTGTTATGCATTGTTCTCAGAGAAATGCAGGTATATTACCTGGGTTTAAAAATACTAGAAGGATAAGGATACCCATGAGATCTTTTTTCAGTTTGTTTTCTTTGCAGCAGCAGATGTTAATGCTCCTTGCTCCTCACCCACCTCCTCCTCCTCTCCCACTTCCTCTCACTAGAGCATAATTTTGAAAAGGAACCTCATGAAGAAAAGTTCACATTGTCAGTTAATAACTGAGAATGTTGTGCAAATCTAAGTAGCTAAAAGTTGATTGAAAAAAGTCTTTAGAACTTTTGCAACTTTTGACTATTGTGCAAGTTGCCATACCATCAATAAAAGTGGTGATGGAAATGTTCTGAGACAAAGTTGTAAAACTGCAGATGTTGGAGAACTGGAATAAGAACAGAAAGTGATGGAGAAACTCAACATATCTGGCAGCATCTGTGGAGAAAGAAACATAGTTAATATTTCAACTCCAGCAGGACACTTCTTCGGAGATTGGTTCTGAAAAAGAACCAAAATTGTCTTCCAACTAGCATTCTGCCTTGCAGTAATTGTAAGTTTGAACTCATCCAATATTCCCTTGTGGATTACTTTGTAAAGTTTTATAAGTAAAATGGGTTGTATAAGTGCAAATTATTATTGTTGACCATGTTCTAAAACCAAGTAGGAGCCTCAATTATCTATTTTAATTAGATTCCTGCCAGTTTTTGAAAACGATACCATGTAGAACACTGGCAGAAAATCCACAGAGACCTCTTCACAAACTTTATTGAGAAGGTGGGTCGGCAAAAGATGAACATTACACCCCCATGTGTTTGAAGTTTGTTGAATCGCAACCAAAATAAACCTCATCTCAACATTAGCTGGTTGTTGAACAGAATCCGTATACATGTTCATTGTTTTTGGGAGGAATATGACAAAATAGTTGATTTGAGTTGTGAAATCACACTAAAGTGCGCAACAAAGCTGTAGGGTGGATTTATATCCGATTAGGTTTAAAGCTGATTTCAAGCAGAAACCTCTATATCTGGAGTGTGTCTTAAGTTCCAAATTCAGGGCTGATTCTCAAACTTAGCAGATTGGTACACCACAGAGCAAGAAGATTCATTCTGTCATGTTCTAGTGCTGGGAGAAATCCTATTGGTAGATTCAAGTAGCATTTACACTGACTCTACACTATCATGTCAATGAAGTTGTTTTTAAATCCTTAGAGATTGCATTGCAGCAAATCATCCCTCCTTGTTCACAAGAGCAAGACTAGAATGTGTAAACGCACAAATATGTGTCAAAATCTCTTGTAAACAAATTAATAACACCTTATGTAACAGACGAAAAAATTCAATCCGATTAGGCTTTTGATAAGCAAGTTTCTGCATGGGAAACTCGGTGAATTAAGAGTGCATGGGATTCAAGGAAATTTGCCAAATTAGATCCAGAATTGGCCAAGTGGGAGGAAGCAGAGGGTGATGGTCCAGGCGTACATTTGTGATGGAAAGCTTGAGTTGATTGGTGTCCTATGGGATCAGCGTTGGGGCCTTTTTCGTTTGTAGTATATATAAATGATTTATAGACTTAATTGTATGGAAATTGATCAGTAAGTTTGCGACAACTCTCAGAAATTGTTGGGATGGTAAAAGGGAAGGAGGATAGCCTTAGATTACAGGAAGATATAGATTCCAGGTTGGAAAGGCTGATCAGTGGTAATTGGGATTTAATTTGGATGAGTGTGAGATAATGGACTTGTGTAGGACAAACAAGGCAAGGAGTACTAGATAAATAATAGGACCCTGGAAAGCACCAAGGATTAAAGGGACCTTAGTGTACATGTATACTGGTCCCTTAAAGCAGGGAGACAGGTAGATAAAGTGGTTAAGAAGGGCATACGGGATACTTGTCTTTATTAGCTGAGGCATAGAATGTAAGAGCAGGGAGGTAATGGTGGAACTATTTAAAATGCTAGTTAGGCCACAACTAGAGAGTTGTATACAGTTTTGGAATCCACATTATAGGAGGGATGTGATTGCATTAGAGAGGGTGCAGAGGAGATATACCAGGGTGTTGCTTGGACTGGAGAGTTTTAGTTACGGAGAGAGATTGGACAGACCATCGTTGTTTTCCTTGAGGTAGAGGAGACTGATGGATGCATGACTAAAATGTAAAAAAATTATGATGGACGTAGACGTTGTAGATGGGGAGAATCTTTTCCTCTTTGTCGGGGGATCAATGAACAGGAGGTGTGGATTTAAATCAGGATGTTTAGAGGGTTGCGAGGGAAAGGTTTTTCAATCAGGAGGGTACTGGGAATTTGGAACTCACTGCCTGTTCCTATGATAGAGGCAGAAACCCTCATTACATTTAAAAAGTATTTAGATGTGCATTTGCAATGCTAAAACATAGGAGGAAAATGAGATTCGAATAGCTAGATTGTTGTTTTTGACTGGGGCAGACGTGATAGGCCCAAAGGCATTATTTTCCGTACTGTAGAGATCTATGAATCTAAATACCAGATGAAGAGAAAGGTAAATGAATGTTCACCCCTGAATCTGCAACAAACATTCTCCCACCACAACTAAGCAAATACATAACAGCAATTTTTGTTGCGTTTTTTAGAAAATGAAACCTGACCAAAACTAAAATTCAAAAATACTATCAGATATGAAACTTCATTTGTTTTCATCAGTGTATTGAGCTTTTAAAGCCACTTCCCTCAGAAGTACCCCGCCCCCACTTCAATATAATAGAACGAGCACTTGATCTGGTCAAAAAGAGGAAGGGCTGAGAGATGAGTAAACAGAATGAAGCATCAGCAATGCAGGTGTCTTACATTGATCTCCCAGGGGACAAGATTATGTGCAGAATCAGGCATGTTTAACCGTAATCTTGACCACTGGAATGTGCAAAGAAACCAAACTCAAATTGCTCACTGTTACATTAGATCAGTTTAATCAGTCAGAGTTGTATAGACAAAATAATAAAAACTATGTTACTGGTCATTCTAAATAAACTACATTTACTTCTCACTGTGATGTTGCATGGATTTGTGTTTCCTCTTCATGCTCCCTCTTGACTTTATTCCTGACCTGGGACTTTCTTTTAGAACCAAAGATAGTGTTGATGGACACCAGAAATATTTTTTGAATACAAACACAATATAAAAAAAACCTGGGATTCTCCAAAAAAAGGTTTTTTCTCTTGCTTTTTGGTTTCATGATTAAAAAGAAACCTCTCAAAAAAATCCTGCCAGTGCATTACTAATCTTGATGCTTTGCAATTCCTATAAACCCAGTTTCCATTTATGACTGGGCCCCCCATGGCCAGGAGTCTTTCTGTCACCTCAGAAAATAGGGTCCTCTGCACATTTTCAGTTTTTACTTCTGGCCATTGTTGTTTTTAAGCATCAAACCTAAGTCAACGTGGACTCCATTTCGCTTTCCTTATCATGTCTGAATGGAAATCCAGCTGACAGAAAAGTGCTTGTGCAGTTCTATAGATCTGTCAAAGGGAATTGAATGGAAAAAGAAGCCTAAAAAGGAAAATGATGTACAGCTGTAAAGTAAAAGCAGATGAGAGATTATAATTTGATAGCTAATTCTGAAAATTGACACAAGTACTTTGGGCTGAATGGAGTCGTTTTGCGCTTTATGATTCTCAAAATGACATCTTAAAAGGAGTTAATTTAAAGCAGTAAGAGAGCATTCACTGAGCATGAGGAACTTCAGTTGCATTTTTTGGCCATATACCACCCAATAAACAGCGCTACACTAGCAGAAGACACAAAGTGCAATCATCCAATTACTGTCTGGTTGACTAAGTTGTGCTGGTGCATTAAAACGAATCAAGATTTAATATTTACAACAGCCAAGCACTGATCAGAATAAGGCTTTGATTCTATCAGACATTTTGGCAACGTTATTCTCTTAGGTTTGGAAATTTAGATGTTGTACTTTGGCTATTTCACAAGCCCACCAACTTTCAGAAACTACTGTAAAACACATTCTTGCGTACAAGTTCCAACAACATCTCTGATCCAAAGAGCAGGTGGAGCAGCACATCTGCTGAGGGCTTGTCCGCAAAGGAGAGGAAGTACACATGTAGTTCCCAGTTGGTATTCTGCTGTAGCATGAAGGTCATGGCATTTCCTTGAACATTCTAATGACATGACCTTCCCTGACAGTGCATGGCAATGTGTCTCACTATCACATGAAACACTAATACCCAAGTCTTTATTTAGATTTATATTCTGACATACATGGATGCATTACTCTAATTGGAGATGGTCACATAATTATTTTATTGTGGGTGAAATCAGATTTATAAATCTCCGTGTCCAGCGGAGATTCACACGGATGATCCCTGGAATGGTAGGTTTAACATATGATGAACGGCTAAGGATCCTGGGATTGTATTCATTAGAGTTTAGAAGATTGAGGGGAGATCTAATAGAAACTTACAAGATAATGTATGGTATAGAAGGGGTGGACGCTGGGAAGTTGTTTCCGCTAGGTGGGGAGACTAGGACCCGTGGGTACAACCTTAAAATTAGAGGGGATAAATTTAAAATGGAAATGAGATGATATTTCTTCAGCCTGAAAGTGGTGGGCTTGTGGAATCCATTGCCGCGGAGTGCAGTGGAGGCCGGGATGTTTAATGCCTTCAAGGCAGAGATCGACAAATTCTTGATCTCAGAAGGAATCAAGGGCTACGGGAAGAGTGCAGGGAAGTGGTGTTGAAATGCCAATCAGCAATGATTTAAATGGCGGAGTGGATTTGATGGGCCGAATGGCCTTACTTTCACTTCTATGTCCTATTGTCTTATAATGTAACAATCATAGAAAAATTAACATCAAATTCATATGAGTGTTGATGCTGTTGCAATGCAATTTGATGCCTCCCACTGGCAGAATAAGAAAATGAAGAAGCCATAAAAATGACCCAATCAACTTAACTGTCATTAAAAAAAAGTGTGTAAATAATTTCAGTTTTGTGATCCAGTCTTTAGAAGTTAATAGTTATAAACTATTGGAGCAGTTCTCTCATGGTTTATAATGTCACCTGAATTGAGATTACTACCTTGTGACTTGATGCCATCCATCATTATTTGAAAAATATTTGGTTTTTTTTTCAGTATTTGCGTTAAATATTCTCTTAAGCCATTGGCCCTTCTCCTTGGTTGATTGGCAAAGGTTTTCCCAATCTGCTGCTCTAACTTTGGCACAAACCCTGTTCATGCAATCAACAGATTGTGTCAGAAAAGCCTGAAGAGCCCTGAGAATGGACGCTTTGCTCTTGTTTTACATACGTGAGACAAGAAAACAAGTGCTTCCTTTAGAGGTCTACTTTGTTGAACACTTATGGACAGCTTTGGGATCAAGGCTGGGGTACCTTAATTTTAAAGGCTAGTCTCCTTCACAAAGAAAGATCTTAAGTTAAATATGTTGCAAATGTAGTAGGGATGAAATTCCAGGCTGCATACTTGAATTCTGATTCTGAACTATAACTTTTCAAACTTAAAATTCAAAGTGAGCAATGAAATTGTTTAATCATGCAAGTATGTTCATCAGCAATACGAGATGATGTTTTGAATTAAGTTACTGCCATTGCATCACATGTTGGAGAAAATCACAGTATATGGGTAATTGGCCAACAGTGAGAATATCCTGGCTGCATAGCAACTAGTCTGGTATGCTTCCCAAGAAAGAGGACGGGGATGTTGAAGAGAAAATCAACCTCTCTCTCCTTCCAGAGTTCCTCCCTCCGAGGAACTAATTCGGGATGTGAGGGAAGGAATAAAAAAGAAAGGTTAGGGGGAATTAAAGCAAATCTGATTTGGGTAAACATTTGACTGACAATGGAGTCGAGGATTATAGGGTGCATGCAGGAAAATGAAATTAAGGCCATGACCTGATCAGTCCTGATGTGGTGGAGTGGTGGAGCAGATCAAGGTGCCAAGTAGCTTCAATTTCTCATTCTTAATAAATATTGTGACCTGTTTTTATAGAAAACTTCTTTTGCCATTGGTAAAATCTAATTGATTACATAAAAAAAAATCCTTATGCACATAGCCCTGTGGTTTTTATCAGATTCTGAAAAGCATTATAAATGTTGAATCATTCCTTTGAAATTGAACAAATATTTTGCAGCAGTCAGGGGCCTGCAGATAAGAACAGTACCTAAACATTGAACTTCAAATTTTCAATTTCCCCTTCACTGTGAGAAAAAAGTCAAATGCATCTAATAATTGTAAACTATTCATATTAAATTGTATTAGAAATTAATGTGCCCCAGGTCCCGCAGTGAAAATCTGACTCAATAGCTACCTGTTTTGCTATCTGAACTTTTTATTTTCCAATGCGCACATTCTATCTTTGGAAAATAATGTTAGGCAGATTGGAAATACAGAAGAATGGAAAGCCACAGAATTACAACTGCCAATACAATTTGATCACCATGTTAAAGACTGGAGTTGACACTAAGCACATCTTGGTAACCAAGGGGAAAAAATATTAACACTACACAATGGAACCCTATGAGCTGGTAAATATAGGCTTTGTTCATTTGCTCAATAATATTTTCTTGAAAAGTGGTAGATGTTTCCCTGGACAATCTTTGTGTAAAATGGTACTTCTAATATCTATGGCTTACAGGTATCTGCAGAAGTCAGTAAAAGGTACGAGATCTCTCCAGATGGTTGATTCTTAATTTATTTGACTTCCAAACTGTTTCAAGTACTAGACAATTTGGTTGTCTATTCAAAAGACTGAGCGAAATCAACACCCATTAAGAAGATTATTCATGGAATAATATGACGAAAGCATTAAAAGCTGTTAATCAATAAACTAAAACTTCAATTGAAGGAATATGTATATAGTGCATAATCGCACTTTTCCTTTCACGCACTTTGGCTTGAAGTGAAAAACAGCCTAGTAGAGAAAATCAGTTTCTGCACGTTTGCATACACATTGGAAATCATTGAGAGACTTGATGAACACCCCAGCGAAATAAGACACCCACTCAGAAAGTAAAGGTTTCCTCAAATTCAAGCCCACTTTTTCTTGATATTTTTAACTAAAAATATCCTCTTCCTCAGCTATCTACTCTGAATTGGATCATGAAATTCTTCACACTGTTTTGCCGACTTTATCACAGATGGCTCCCAACTCAGCATAAATTCTAAACTTCCCAAAATCTGACTAAGCAAATGTGTAATGTGGTGACTTTAACCCTGCCTGTGTCAAGCATTAAACTTCATGGACAGGCACTTTGTAAATGTGTTGCTAATGAATGGGCTTCCTAAAATGGCTGAGGTAGAATACTTTATCCATAGTATGATTAATTATATGCAGAATATGACAAAAAATACTGTTTGCCGTACTAAGAAAAATAACCATCAGGATATGGTGGTCATATTCCATCATTCAAAACAATTAACTATTTGAAGCCTGGAAAATAGCACTGTGTGATATTAATCTCTAGAAACTTACCACACCCATAAAAATTACTTTGTATGCAATTTTACCAGAGCTGTTAGCTCTATTAAAATGGAAAAATTATTGTCTCTGTTATCTCACACAAATGCAACTAGTGTCCGTAAGCTAATATCTCATAACATCATTTCCAGGCTTGCTGATGAAGCTGTAACCTGGTGGGTTAGGAACTTCATAGAATATGAATTTAAACAATGTTTACTATAGCATCACTAACAAAATGCGCATTATGTCACCAGAAACTAAAGGAAAGATAAATTGCTGTTCTGCGTGGCAGTTTGTATCAGTTCTGGAGTCCTAAAAAGGGACATTCCTTCCGGACTTTTTCTGACCTTAAGATCTTTGAACCTTTGAACTTTGATCTTAAGATCTTTAGGCTGCTCAATAAACTGCTAGCTGATTCAATACATGCAGTTATTTCCTCTAATCTTCCTAATTTCTAACAGATATTCTTTTATATTGTATAGATATTATATACCCTGTTTAATTCTGCTTATTCATGCCCCTATAAAAAAGGATCCAGTAGTAATCTCCATCAAATACTTCAATAAAGACTCGCTCCCTGTCCTTTAAAATTCATTTTATACCATTAATCACTTGTCTTGAAGAGATTGTTGAATTTAATATTGGACAAAAAATGTAAAAAGCTTTTATATCAAATTCTAATCTCAAAGAGTGATATTGAAGTTACTGATGTAATTTTAAATAAAAAGATACAACATAATAAGTGTTTGCATAAACAAGACACTTAATTATTTAATCTGTACACACATTGTATAAAATTAAATAGGTACATAGTTTCTTATTTCAGTTGATATAAATCACATCGCCAGTTCTTAACAAGTGGACATGTGTAAAATATGTCATGTATGAAATATATACATTAATAAAACCTGATTGTAAATTGATCTGAAATTTGAAGGAAGTAAAATTGTACTTACATTTTTGCCAGTGCATTTTCTGTGACATGTTGTAATCTCTCTCACGTCTTTCTGATGCAGACAGAGTTGACATTGCTCAGTTCTTACAAAGTGCTTCAGTGGAACATGTGTGTACACAAACTAGTGAAATGCAACATTGCAGAGAAGTAAGACTTAAAGTCTCACTCTACGTCTGATGTCATCACTTACGCTCCCAATCTCTCCTCTTGTGGCCGCGTTTTTAAAAAAATTTTCCTCAGCGCCATGTAACCACAAAAAGAAGCCACTGAGTGGCACTTGTCATTCACAGTGGGTTCTGGAAGATATTATGGGAAAGATGAATCTCTATGCGATGGGTTTAATGACTATGCCATGCTTGAAACTGAAGGTTGTTTCTTAAAAGTCTTTTTTTTTCGCAAATTCGGCAGGCGAATGTAAGCCTACTGGCGGCATGTTAAGTACGTACTAAAAGGAAACACCTGCCAAATCTTTCTGAATTAGTACATCCTGTTCTAAAGATATTTTCCTGCCCTTGACTTGGAAAATGCTGCACAATACAAAAAATGTGGATCTCATTATTGTTTGGGAAATACTCACATTTTGTCATTCTACATATTTGAAACCAAAACGTGTTGAAAAACCCATTGATAAACCATAAATCACATTTCTGCTGTTCAATCTGCAATAGATTCTTGGTACCCTGTTCCAACAAGATGTTCCTTGAGGCACTGATCTCCTCAGTCTAATGGTATATACACATATTCCCAAGCAACATATATAATGAGTTTTATTTTGAACAGGTCAATTGACAGCATGTGGAATGTAAAGCATGTCTTCAATCTTTAGTTATTTTGACTTGGGGAAATAGAGTAAATGGGTGATATTGGCTTGATCATCAACTAATCATTTTCACCAATCTCAGATAGCATATAAACATGAGAGGTGTTTATCAGGTGTTTTATACAATTCCTCAAACTCAATGTTAACCTCAGAGCATGTTGGAAGGACAGAGTTTGAACTGATGCTTTTTAGGGCAAGACATGTGGTTTTCTGTCACATCAGCAAATCAGTAGATATTTCAGATCTTGGACACTAAATGCGGTCAATGTTTTTCTCAGCAAAGTTGATCAACACTGGACTCTGGGAATTTCCTAGGGACTTTTCTTGATCAGCGGTTGTCATCATGTAGGGTCAGGCAGGGATATTGGACACCATATGGAATTAAGAAACAGGTGATAGTTATATGTTTGTTAAGGGGCCATTAGCTGAGTAGAGTTCTTGTGATGCCATCGTGGCGACACCATCTCTGAGCCAGAAGACTTGAGTTCAACTCCCATCTGCACTAAAAGATTATCTGAAGAAGCCTTTTAAAAATATCAATGAGTGAATATGTGGGATCAACAAGTAGTCAGTGTTTGTGGAGTGTGAGTAAAAATAAATTCTGGTTGGAAAATTATTTGCCTGGACTCTGTCTAACCAGAATTTAACTTCAGCTGTCATTATAACTCAGCAGGGAGATGGGGGTGGGGGGCATTTTTGGTTATGCATGTGAATAGGTTTTCTGAAAATCTTCTACTAAACTGACTGTGAGTCAGGAGAACATGCAAGGAAATGCCAAGTGAGGATGTTCCAAATAAACACCAGAGTTGAGAATTATGTTGTAAAGTTGCGATAAATTATTACCAAAGAACAGCATAATTTATATCAAATCATATAAAATGTAAAATGTGTTGCTGATTGGCATAAGATACAACAATGGTTTTAAGAGGCACGTTGACTTATTTGTTCCTTGATTTATTAATTCGAAGACGGAAGTTGAATTTTGTGCAAAGCAGGAGAACACCATTTAGCTCCATTTTCATTAAAATTAGTGAATGGAGGAAAATATATCCATGATTTAATGACAGCTAATTTGAAAGTGTACCACTTACAAATGCTGAATGAGTGATGGATATATGTACTTATCATGAAGTGTCTGGATTCAGCACCACAGAAATCCTGTTACTATTGAGAAGAGTAGAGTCAATGGCATTCAAACTGACCAGTTTGACCAAATAAGTGAGCTTTGCTTTAAACACATAACAGACACCGTAGGGATGGGGAAAGTTGTTAATGAGGTGCTTTTTGTTGATATAGAGAGGAATCTTGCGAGGCCTTGCCCTAATAATCTCTCCCAGAAACTCAATGCTGAAAAGTATAGGATTCAACCTGATTGTTTTGTGTCATGTGTCCTGAAAGTATTCTTTATGAATGCTATGAAC
>NC_081385.1:8662640-8672640 GCF_030684315.1 Stegostoma tigrinum | reverse complement strand
CACACATCCCCCCTCCACACACACATCCCCCCCTCCACACACACACGCCCCCCTCCACACACACACATCCCCCACTCCACACACACACACATCCCCCCCTCCACACACACACACGCCCCCTCCACACACACACACACACATCCCCCCCTCCACACACACACACACACACATCCTCCCCTCCACTCACACACACATCCCCCCATCCACACACACACATCCCCCCATCCACACACACACACATCCCCCCATCCACACACTCATCCCCCCTCCAGACACACATCCCCCCCTCCACACACACGCACACATCCCCCCCTCCACACAAACACACACATCCCCCCCTTCACACACACACACACATCCCCCCATCCACACACACACACACATCCCCCCATCCACACACACACACATCCCCCCCTCCACACACACACACACATCCCCCCACTCCACACACACACATATCCACCCCCTCAACACACACGCACACATCCCTCCCCCGCCACACACACACACACATCCCCCCCTCCACACACACACACACACACTCATCCCCTCCTCCACACACACACACATCCCCCCCTCCACACACACATCCCCCCCTCCACACACACATGCCCCATCCACACACACACACACATCCCCCCCTCCACACACACACACACATCCCCCCCTCCACACACAGACACACACAACCCCCCCTCCACACACAGACACACCCATCCCCCCCTCCACACACACACACACATCCCCCCCTCCACACACACACACACACGCCCCCCTCCACACACACACACACATACACACACACGCACACACACACACACACACATCCCCCCCCCCTCCACACACACACACATCCCCCCTCCACACACACACCCCCCCTCCACACACACACACACACACACATCCCCCCCTCCACACACACACCCCCCCTCCACACACACACACACACATCCCCCCCTCCACACACACACACACACACACACATCCCCCCCTCCACACACACACACATCCCCCCATCCACACACACACACAACCCCCATCCACACACACATCCCCCCTCCAGACACACACATCCCCCCTCCACACACACACACATCCCCCCTACACACACACACATCCCCCCTACACACACACATATCCCCCCTCCACACACACACACATCCCCCCCTCCACACACACACACAACACCCCTCCACACACACACATACGCCCCCCTCCAGACACACACACCCACACACACACACACATCCCCCCCTCCACACATACACACATTCCCCCTCCACACACACACGCCCCCCTCCACACACACACACCCCCCTCCACACACACACACACACACATCCCCCACTCCACACACACACCCCCCCTCCACACACACACACACACACACATCCCCCCCTCCACACACACACCCCCCCTCCACACACACACACACACACACATCCCCCCCTCCACACACACACACACACACACACACACACACACACACACACACACACATCCCCCCCTCCACACACACACACATCCCCCCATCCACACACACACACAACCCCCATCCACACACACATCCCCCCTCCAGACACACACACACATCCCCCCCTCCACATACACACACACATCCCCCCCTCCACACACACATCCCCCCTCCACACACACACACATATCCCCGCATCCACACACACACACCACCCCTCCACACACACACATACGCCCCCCTCCACACACACACACACACACACACACACACACACACACACACACACACACACACACACATCCCCCCCTCCACACATACACACATTCCCCCTCCACACACACACATCCCCCCTCCACACACATACACACACACACACACACACACACACACACACACACACACACACACACACACACACACACATCCCCCCCTCCACACACACATCCCCCCCTCCACACACACACGTCCCCCCCCCACACACACACACACACACATCCCCCCCTCCACACACACACACGCCCCACCCTCCACACACACACACACCCCACCCTCCACACACTCACACACCGCACCCTCGAGACACACACCGCACCCTCGACACACACATCCCCCCCTCCACACACACACACATCCCCCCCTCCACACACACACATCCCCCCCTCCACACACACACACACACACACACATACATATCCCCCCCCACACACACACATATCCCCCCACACACACACACATATCCCCCCCTCCACACACACACATCCACTCCCAAAACCCACACAACCCCCCCCACACACACACATCCCCCCCCACACACACACATCCCCCCACCATACACACACATCCCCCCCCACACACACATCCCCCCCACACACACATCCACACATATCCCCCCCTCCACACACACACACACACACACACACACACATCCCCCCTCCACACACACATCCCCCCCTCCACACACACACGCCCCCCTCCACACACACACATCCCCCACTCCACACACACACACATCCCCCCCTCCACACACACACACATCCCCCCCTCCACACACACACACACCCCCACTCCACACACACACCCACACCACACACACACACACATCCCCCTGTCCACACACACACACACACACATCCCCCCATCCACACACACACACATCCCCCCATCCACACACACCTCCCTCCTTCAGACACACAACCCCCCTCCACACACACGCACACATCCCCCCCTCCACACACACATACACACACATCCCCCCCTTCACACACACACACACATCCACCCATCCACACACACACACATCCCCCCACTCCACACACACACATATCCACCCCCTCAACACACACACACACATCCCCCCCCGCCACACACACATCCCCCCCTCCACACACACACACACACACACACACACACATCCCCTCCTCCACACACACACACATCCCCCCCTCCACACACAGACACACACATCCCCCCATCCACACACACACACACATCCCCCTGTCCACACACACACACACACACACACACATCCCCCCCTCCACACACAGACACACACATCCCCCCATCCACACACACACACACATCCCCCTGTCCACACACACACACACACACACATCCCCCCCTCCACACACAGACACACACATCCCCCCATCCACACACAGACACACCCATCCCCCCCTCCACACACACACACACACACACATCCCCCTTCCACACACACACACACACACACACATCCTCCCCTCCACACACACACACACGCCCCCCTCCACACACACACACACACACACACACACACACACACACACACACACATCCCCCCCTCCACACACAGACACACCCATCCCCCCCTCCACACACACACACATCCCCCCCTCCACACACACACACATCCCCCCCTCCACACACACACACATCCCCCCCTCCACACACACACACATCCCCCCCTCCACACACACACACACACATCCCCCCTCCACACACACATCCCCCCCTCCACACACACATCCCCCCCTCCACACACACACACCCCCACTCCACACACACACACACCCACTCCACACACACACACACACACATCCCCCTGTCCACACACACACACACACACATCCCACCCTCCACACACACACACATCCCCCCCTCCACACACACACACACACATCCCCCCCTCCACACACACACACACATCCACCCCTCCACACACACACACACACACACATCCCCCCCTCCACACACACACACACACATCCCCCCCTCCACACACACACACACACATCCCCCCCTCCACACACACACACACACATCCCCCCCTCCACACACACACACACACATCCCCCACTCCACACACACACACACATCCCCCCCTCCACATACACACACACACACATCCCCCCCTCCACACACAGACACACACATCCCCCCATCCACACACAGACACACCCATCCCCCCCTCCACACACACACACACACACACATCCCCCTTCCACACACACACACACACACACACATCCTCCCCTCCACACACACACACACGCCCCCCTCCACACACACACACACACACACACACACACACACACACACACACACACACACACACACACATCCCCCCCTCCACACACAGACACACCCATCCCCCCCTCCACACACACACACACACACACACACACACACACACACATCCCCCCCCTCCACGCACACACACATCCCCCATCCACACACACACATCCCCCCTCCACACACACACAACCGCCCTCCACACACACACACGTCCCCCGTACACACACATCCCCCCTACACACACACATATCCCCCCTCCACACACACACAGACACATCCCCCCCTCCACACACACACACATATCCCCACGTCCACACACACACACCACCCCTCCACACACACACATACGCCCCCCCTCCACACACACACACACACATCCCCCCCTCCACACACACACATTCCCCCTCCACACACACGCCCCCCTCCACACACACACGCCCCCCTCCACACACACACGCCCCCCTCCACACACACACGCCCCCCTCCACACACACACACACACACACACACACATCCCCCCCACCACACACACATTTCCCCCCATCCACACACACACACATCCCCCCCTCCACACACACACACATCCCCCCATCCACACACACATCCCCCCTCCAGACACACATCCCCCCCTCCACATACACTCACACATCCCCCCCTCCACACACACATCCCCCCTCCACACACACACACATCCCCCCCTCCACACACACACACATCCCCCCCTCCACACACACACATCCCCCCCTCCACACATACATCCCCCTCTCCACACACACACACACATCCCCCCCTCCACACACACACACACACACACACACATCCCCCCCCTCCACACACACATCCCCCCCTCCACACACACACACACACACACACACACACATCCCCCCATCCACTCACACACACACACACACATCCCCCCATCCACACACACACACACACACACACATCCCCCCCTCCACACACACACATCCCCTCCTCCACACACACGCACATCCCCCCCTCCACACACACACACACATCCCCCCCTCCACACACACACACACATTCCTCCCTCCACACACACACACACACACATCACCCCTCCACATACACACACACACATCCCCCCCCTCCACACACAGACACACACATCCCCCCACTCCACACACAGACACACCATCCCCCCCTCCACACCACACTCACACACACATCCCCCCCTCCACACACACACACACACATCCTCCCCTCCACACACACACACACGCCCCCCTCCACACACACACACACACACACATCCCCCCCTCCACACACACACATCCCCCCTCCACACACACACATCTACCCTCCACACACACACATCCCCCCTCCACACACACACACATCCCCCCTACACACACACATATCCCCCCTCCACACACACACACATCCCCCCCCTCCACACACACACACATATCTCCACGTCCACACACACACCACCCCTCCACACACACACATACGCCCCCCTCCACACACACGCCCCCCTCCACACACACACACACACACACACACACACACACACACATCCCCCCCTCCACACACACACACACCCCTCCACACACACACACACACATCCCCTCCCTCCACACACACACACACACACACACACACACATCCCCCCCTCCACACACACACACACACACACACATCCCCCCCTCCACACACACACACATCCCCCCATCCACACACACACACATCCCCCCATCCACACACACACACATCCCCCCATCCACACACACACACATCCCCCCCATCCACACACACATCCCCCCTCCAGACACACATCCCCCCCTCCACACACACGCACACATCCCCCCCTCCACGCACACATCCCCCCTCCACACACACACACATATCCCCGCATCCACACACACACACACCACCCCTCCACACACACACATACGCCCCCCTACACACACACACACACACACACACCACACACACACACATCCCCCCTCCACACATACACACATTCCCCCTCCACACACACACATCCCCCCTCCACACACACACACACACACACACACACACATCGCCCCCTCCACACGCACACACATCCCCCCCTCCACACACACATACCCCCCTCCACACACACATACCCCCCCTCCACACACACACACACACACATCCCCCCCTCCACACACACCCCACCCTCCACACACACACACACCCCACCCTCCACACACACACACACCGCACCCTCGAGACACACACCGCACCCTCGACACACACATCCCCCCCCTCCACACACACATACATCCACACCCACCACACACACACACATCCCCCCCTCCACACACACACACACACACACACACACACAAATCCCCCCCAACACACCACACATATCCCCCCACACACACACACATATCCCCCCCTCCACACACACACATCCACTCCCCAAACCCACACAACGCCCCCCCACACACACACATGCCCCCCCCCCACACACACACATCCCCCCACCATACACACACATACCCCCCCACAGACACATCCCCCCCCACACACACATATCCCCCCCTCCACCACACACACACACACACACACACACACACACACACACAATCCCCCCTCCGCACACACATCCCCCTCTCCACACACACACGCCCCCCCTCCAAACACACACATCTCCCCCTCCACACACACACACATCCCCCCCTCCACACACACACACACCCCCACTCCACACACACACACACCCCCACTCCACACACACACACACCCCCTCCACACACACACACACACACATCCCCCTGTCCACCACACACACACACACATCCCACCCTCCACACACACACACATCCCCCCATCCACACACACACACATCCCCCCATCCACACACACATCCCTCCTCCAGACACACATCCCCCCCTCCACACACACGCACACATCCCCCCCTCCACACACACACACACACACACACACATCCCCCCCTTCACACACACACATACATCCCCATCCCACCACACACACACCACACATCCCCTCCTCCACACACACACACATCCCCCCCTCCACACACACACACATCCCCCCCTCCACACACACACACACATCCCCTCCTCCACACACACACACATCCCCCCCTCCACACACACACACATCCACCCCTCCACACACACACACACACACACATCCCCACATCCACACACACACAAACACATCACCCCCCTCCACACACACACACACACACACACATCCCCCCCTCCACACACACACACACATCCCCCCCTCCACACACACACACACATCCCCCCTCCACACACACACACACACACACATCCCCCCCCTCCACACACAGACACACACATCCCCCCCTCCACACACAGACACACCCATCCCCCCCTCCACACACACACACACACACATCCCCCCCTCCACACACACACACACACATCCTCCCCCCTCCACACACACACACACGCCCCCCTCCACACACACCACACACACACACACACACACACACACCACACCACACACACACATCCCCCCCTCCACACACACACACATCCCCCCCTCCACACACACACACATCCCCCCATCCACACACACACACATCCCCCCATCCACACACACATCCCTCCTCCAGACACACATCCCCCCCTCCACACACACGCACACATCCCCCCCTCCACACACACACACACACACACATCCCCCCCTTCACACACACACACACACATCCACCCATCCACACACACACACACACATCCCCTCCTCCACACACACACACATCCCCCCCTCCACACACACACACACACACATCCCCCCCCTCCACACACACACACACACACACACATCCCCTCCTCCACACACACACACATCCCCCCCTCCACACACACACACACATCCCCCCCTCCACACACACACACACATCCACCCCTCCACACACACACACACACACACATCCCCCCCATCCACACACACACCAAACACATCCCCCCCTCCACACACACACACACACATCCCCCCCCTCCACACACACACACACACATCCCCCCCTCCACACACACACACACATCCCCCCCTCACACACACACACACATCCCCCCTCCACACACACACACACACACATCCCCCCCTCCACACACACACACACATCCCCCCCTCCACACACACACACACATCCCCCCTCCACACACACACACACATCCCCCCCTCCACATACACACACACACACACATCCCCCCCTCCACACACAGACACACACATCCCTCCCTCCACACACAGACACACCCATCCCCCCCTCCACACACACACACACACACATCCCCCCCTCCACACACACACACACACATCCTCCCCTCCACACACACACACACGCCCCCCCTCCACACACACACACACACACACACACACACACATCGCCCCCCTCCACACACACACACACATCCCCCCCTCCACACACACACACACACACACACACACACACACACATCCCCCCCCTCCACACACACACACACATCCCCCCCTCCACATACGCACACACACACATCCCCCCCTCCATACACAGACACACCCATCCCCCCCTCCACACACACACACATCCCCCCCTCCACAAACACACACACACATCCTCCCCTCCACACACACACACACGCCCCCCTCCACACACACACACACACACACACGTCCCCCCCCTCCACGCACACACACATCCCCCATCCACACACACACATCCCCCTCCACACACACACATCCCCCCTCCACACACACACCACATCCCCCCTACACACACACACACATATCCCCCCTCCACACACACACAGACACGTCCCCCCCTCCACACACACACACATATCCCCACGTCCACACACACACACCACCCCTCCACACTCACACATTCCCCTCCACACACACACGCCCCCCTCCACACACACACGCCCCCCCTCCACACACACACACACACACATCCCCCCCTCCACACACACATTTCCCCCCCTCCACACACACACACATCCCCCCCTCCACACACACACACATCCCCCCATCCACACACACACACATCCCCCCATCCACACACACATCCCCCCTCCAGACACACATCCCCCCCTCCACATACTCGCACACATCCCCCCCTCCACACACACATCCCCCCTCCACACACACACACATCCCCCCCTCCACACACACACACATCCCCCCCTCCACACACACACACACATCCACCCCTCCACACACACACACATCCCCCCCACCACACACACATCCCCCACACACCACACACACACAGACCATCCCCCCCCTTCACACACACACACACACACACACACACACACACACACACATCCCCCCCACCACACACACATCCCCCACACACACACACACACATCCCCTCCTCCACACACACACATCCCCCCCTCCACACACACACACACATCCCCCCCCACACACACACATCCCCCCCAACACACATCCCCCCCACACACATACCCCCCCCACACACACACACATCCCCCCCACCACACACACATCCCCCCTCCACACACACACCACACCACACACATTCCCCCTCCACACACACATCCCCCCCCCACACACACACGCCCCCCTCCACACACACACACACACATCCCCCCCCTCCACACACACACACCCCCCCTCCACACACACACACACACACACATCCCCCCCTCCACACACACACACATCCCCCCCTCCACACACACACACACACATCCCCCCCTCCACACACACACACATCCCCCCATCCACACACACACACATCCCCCCATCCACACACACATCCCCCCTCCAGACACACATCCCCCCCTCCACACACACGCACACATCCCCCCCTACACACACACACACACACACACACACATCCCCCCCTTCACACACACACACACACATCCCCCCATCCACACACACACACACATCCCCCATCCACACACACACATCCCCCCCTCCACACACACACACACACACACATCCCCCCACTGCACACAC
>NC_081385.1:8655140-8660140 GCF_030684315.1 Stegostoma tigrinum | reverse complement strand
CCACACACACACACATACGCCCCCCTCCACACACACACACACATACACACACACACATCCCCCCTCCACACATACACACATTCCCCCTCCACACACACACATCCCCCCTCCACACACACACACACATCCCCCCATCAACACACACACACATCCCCCCCCTCCACACACACATCCCCCCCTCCACACACACATCCCGCCCTCCACACACACACACACATCCCCCCCTCCACACACCCACACACACACACACACACACACAAACACACACATCCCACCCTCCAGACACACACACACACATCCCCCCCTTCACACACCCACACACATCCCCCCCTCCACACACACACACACCCCACTGTCCACACACACACACACCACACCGTCCACACACACACACACCCCACCCTCCACACACACACACACCGCACCCTCGACACACACATCCCGCCCTCCACACACACAGACATCCCCCCCTCCACACACACATCCCCGCCTCCACGCACACACACACATCCCCCCCTCCGCACAGACACACACACATCCCCCCCTCCGCACACACACACACACACATCCCCCCCCTCCGCACACACACACACATCCCCCCCTCCGCACACACACACATCCCCCCTCCACACACACACACACACCCCACCCTCCACACACACGCCACCCTCCCCACACACACACACACACACACACACACACACACACACACACACACCCCACCCTCCACACACACACACCCCACCCTCCACACACACACACCGCACCCTCGAGACACAGACCGCACCCTCGACACACACACCCCACCCTCCACACGCACACACCCCACCCCACCCTCCACACACTCCCCACGCTCCACACACACACACACACACACACACACACCACCCTCCACACACACACACCCCCACCCTCCACACACACACACACCGCACCCTCGACACACACACCCCACCCTCCACACGCACACACCCCACCCCACCCTCCACACACACACACCCCAGCCTCCACACACACACATCCCAGCCTCCACACACACACCCAACCCTCCACACACACACACCCCTCCACACACACACACACCCCTCCACACACACACACCCCTCCACTCACACACCCCACCCTCCACACACACACCCCACCCTCCACACACACACCCCACCCTCCACACACACACCCCACCCTCCACACACACACCCCACCCTCCACACACACATACCCCACACTCCACACACACACACACCCCTCCACACACACACACACCTCCACACACACACACCCCTCAGCCTCCACACCCACACACACATCCCACCCTGCACACACACACCCACACACACAAACACCCCGGCACACACACACACCCCCCCCTCCACACACACACACACCCCACCGTCCACACACACACATACCCCACCGTCCACACACACACACACCCCACCGTCCACACACACACACACCCCACCCTCCACACACACACACACCCCACCCTCCACACACACACACACAGCAACCTCGAGACACACACCGCACCCTCGACACACACATCCCGCCCTCCACACACACAGACATCCCCCCACTCCACACACACATCCCCGCCTCCACACACACACACACACATCCCCCCCTCCGCACACACACACATCCCCCCCTCCGCACACACACACACACATCCCCCCCTCCGCACACACACACACATCCCCCCCTCCGCACACACACACACCCCACCCTCCACACACACCCC
Source organism: Stegostoma tigrinum (assembly GCF_030684315.1). Taxonomy (NCBI): domain Eukaryota; kingdom Metazoa; phylum Chordata; class Chondrichthyes; order Orectolobiformes; family Stegostomatidae; genus Stegostoma; species Stegostoma tigrinum. Next base: position 8,658,399 of record NC_081385.1, on the reverse strand, counting down.
ACCCTCAACACACACCCCACCCTCCACACACACACACACACACACACACACACACACGCCACCCTCCACACACACACACACCCCACCCTCCACACACACACACCCCACCCTCCACACACACACACACCGCACCCTCGAGACACAGACCGCACCCTCGACACACACACCCCACCCTCCACACGCACACACCCCACCCCACCCTCCACACACACCCCACCCTCCACACACACACACACCCCACCCTCCACACACACACCCCACCCTCCACACACACACACACCGCACCCTCGAGACACAGACCGCACCTCGACACACACCCCACCCTCCACACGCACACACCCCACCCCCACTCACACACACACCCCCAGCCCTCCACACACACACCCAACCCTCCACACACACACCACCACCTCCACACACACACCCAACCTCCACACACACACACACCCACCACACACACACCCACCTCCACACACACCACACACACCCCACCCCTCCACACACACACACCCCACCCCTCCACACACCACACACCCACCCCTCAGCACACACCCCCACCCACACCCCGCCACACACACACCCACTCCACACACACACACCCACCCTCCACACACACACACACCCCTCCTCCACACACACACCACCCCCCCCACACACACACCCCACCCCCTCCACACACACACCCCCACACACACACACACCCCCCCACACACCACACATCCCCCACACCCACACACACACACCCCCTCCACACACACACACCCCTCCACACACACACACACTCACCCCTCAGCCTCCACACCCACACACACATCCCACCCTGCACACACACACCCACACACACAAACACCCCGGCACAACACACACCCACCCTCACACACAGCACACATCCCCGCTCCACACACTCACATCCCCCCCTCCAGACACACACACATCCCCCCTCCACACACACACATCCCCCCTCACACACATACACACATCCCCCCCTCCACACACACACACACATCCCCCCCTCCACACACACACACACATCCCCCTCAACACACACACACATCCCCCCCTCCACATACACACACACACACACATCCCCCCCTCCACACACAGACACACACATCCCCCCTCCACACACAGACACACCATCCCCCCCTCCACACACACACACACACATCCCCCCCCTCCACACACACACACACACACATCCTCCCCTCCACACACACACACGCCCCCCTCCACACACACACACACACACACACACACACACACACACACATCCCCCATCCACACACACATCCCCTCCTCCAGACACACATCCCCCCCTCCACACACACGCACACATCCCCCCCCCCTCCACACACACATACACACACATCCCCCCCTTCACACACACACACACATCCACCCATCCACACACAAACACACACACATCCCCTCCTCCACACACACACACATCCCCCCCTCCACACACACACACACATCCCCCCTCCACACACACACACACACACACATCCCCTCCTCCACACACACACATCCCCCCCTCCACACACACACACATCCCCCCCTCCACACACACACACACATCCACCCCTCCACACACACACACACACACACACATCCCCCCATCCACACACACACAAACACATCCCCCCCTCCACACACACACACACACACATCCCCCCCTCCACACACACACACACATCCCCCCCTCCACACACACACACACATCCCCCCTCCACACACACACACACATCCCCCCCTCCACATACACACACACACACACATCCCCCCCTCCACACACAGACACACACATCCCCCCCTCCACACACAGACACACCCATCCCCCCCATCCACACACACACACACACACATCCCCCCCTCCACACACACACACACATCCCCCCCTCCACACACACACACACCCCACCCTCCACACACACGCCACCCTCCCCACACACACACACACACACCACACACACACACCCCACCCTCCACACACAAACACCCCACCCTCCACACACACACACCCCACCCTCCACACACACACACACCCGCACCCTCGAGACACAGACCGCACCCTCGACACACACACCCCACCCTCCACACGCACACACCCCACCCCACCCTCCACACACTCCCCACGCTCCACACACACACACACACACACACACACACACCACCCTCCACACACACACACCCCACCCCTCCACACACACACACCCCACCCTCCACACACACACACACCGCACCCTCCACACGCACACACCCCACCCCACCCTCCACACACACACACCCCAGCCTCCACACACACACATCCCAGCCTCCACACACACACCCAACCCTCCACACACACACACCCCCTCCACACACACACACCCCTCCACACACACACCCCACCCTCCACACACACACCCCACCCTCCACACACACACCCCACCCTCCACACACACACCCCACCCTCCACACACACACCCCACACTCCACACACACACACACCCCTCCACACACACACACACCTCCACACACACACACCCCTCAGCCTCCACACCCACACACACATCCCACCCTGCACACACACACCCACACACACAAACACCCCGGCACACACACACACCCCACCCTCCACACACACACACACACACACACACACACACACACACACACACACACACCCCCCCTCCACAAACACACACACCCCACCGTCCACACACACACATACCCCACCGTCCACACACACACACACACCCCACCGTCCACACACACACACACACCCCACCCTCCACACACACACACACCCCACCCTCCACACACACACACACCGCAACCTCGAGACACACACCGCACCCTCGACACACACATCCCGCCCTCCACACACACAGACATCCCCCCCCTCCACACACACATCCCCGCCTCCACACACACACACACACATCCCCCCCCTCCGCACACACACACACATCCCCCCCTCCGCACACACACACACACATCCCCCCCTCCGCACACACACACACATCCCCCCCTCCGCACACACACACACCCCACCCTCCACACACACCCCACCCTCAACACACACCCCACCCTCCACACACACACACACACACACACACACACACACACACACACACACGCCACCCTCCACACACTAACACACCCCACCCTCCACACACACACACCCCACCCTCCACACACACACACACCGCACCCTCGAGACACAGACCGCACCCTCGACACACACACCCCACCCTCCACACGCACACACCCCACC